>NW_004444137.1:2043739-2050420 GCF_000243295.1 Trichechus manatus latirostris | reverse complement strand
CAAAAGTCTCCCTTTCAAGAGCCAGTCCCACCTTCCATTTTTTAATACAGGCGTTTTGTAAGGTTCTAAACCTTAATCTTTCACTCTCTTCCAATGTTGCCTTGGTTCATTCAGACTTCTGCTCTAGGACACAAACATCACTACTTTAGGGAAGATCCTCAAATCTGTGACTCCAGGCAAGATGGCAAATACCTCCCTCACCAGACAATACTAACAATGTGTAATAATACTAATGCCACACGCTGTACTCGTCACTAAACATATCCCCCCGTGCAGCCGGTGCTGGGCTTCCTGCAGGCACTATCTCCCTCCATCTCCATGGTAACCCTTCGAGGGAGGACCAATTGGAAACACATGGTCACATGGAACTTCAAAGCACAGACTCTGCTGGCTCAAACCCCACCCTGGGCAAATCATTTAACCTCTCAGAGCCTCGCCTGCCGGGCCGAAGGTGTGAGGCTCCACGAGCTGATATGCAATGGGCTTAGCACAGTGTCTGGCATGGAGAAAATACCTAACAGACTCATTACTTAAATGAAAAATAAATAATAGAATGCTCAAATTTACAGGTAAGAAAACGGGTTTGAACACGTGTCTTTCTGACTTGAGTTCATGCTTCAAGCCACGTTATTCTTATCCCACCTATAATCACTCTAACTGGATGTCATGCCAGACTCTCCAGATCATCAGGTACCAGGCCGGGCTCGACGTTCCGTTCAGCATCAGCTTTTGCTCAGGCACTGGGGCTGATGGCCTTGGAGTTGTGGCATGTCCTGCCACTTCCCAAGCAACCCCGTGCCATTTCTCAGCGTGGCCCCCTACTTCCCCTCCTTCCAGTACCCAGCTGCCTTACACTTAGAGAGAGGCTTCAAGGTCTTAACAGTATAGCTTTCTGGGCTGTTGACACCAAACAACACAGAAATCCGTTCAAGGTATCCCTGGTCAAGGACTGCTATATGGGTGAATTAGATAAGGTGTGTTTGCTAATCATAGGGAGGGGAGTTCTTAGAAAGGCCAGATTCCAGGCAGAAGAGATAGCAGAGTGGGGATCCTAGGAGGGAAATGAAGGTTGAGGGGAGACAGAGAGGGAAAGCCATCTTCCCCCCACCCCACCCCACCCCCAACGGAGTGATGGATGGAGCTCCCAGGCAGTAAAACACAGACCCTGAGCCAAGAAAACAGAAAACAAGGTAGCTGCACTCGAAACTTCAGTTCCTGGAAATGAACAAGGTAGACAAGGGCTGAAGGAGACCACTCTTCAAAGTACTTTATAGGTTCAAAGGCAGGGTTGTGATGAGCTGCCTAGGGCTATCTGTGAAATCCTACTATGGAGCTTCCTGACTCATGTTTTACTAAGTTCTAATGAAAAGACCTGGTGGCCCAGTGGTGAAGAACTCAGCTGCTAATCAAAAGGCCAGCAGCTCGAATCCACCAGCCACTCCTTGGAAACCCTGTAGAGCAGTTCTACTCTGTCCCATAGGGTCTCTATGAGCCGGAATCGACTTGACGGCAATGAGTTTTAATGAAAAGGTCCTATGGAAAAAGTATTTTGCCGCTTAAGTCAAATCTAATCTATGAAAAAGCTGGGAAAGAAAACAGAGAAATCATGAAAGTAACAGAGGAAAAAAAAATAAAAACTTTAAACACCAAGAAAAGCATGAGGATGTGTTTACCTTGTACCCCAACTTGGACTGAGTGTCCTCTGTGAGGAAGGCCAGGACTTGGATTTCTCTTGTATCCCCCAAGGAAAAGGCAAAATGGCGGCACGCAAAGTAGATGCTCATGAAGCCCACTGCGATTCACGGGCACGAAAGCAACTCGCTCCCTCAGAGTGAACAAAAAGCTGCCATTATCGAAGATGACAACAAAAATTTTACAAACCAGATGGGCCTGCGTGTCCCCATAAGAACAGATGCCCCCCATGCCACAGCTACTGCCCCCTCCATCACTTGCTTCATTTGGAAGCCTCTGTGGCACGGACCAGCCAGGGCAAGACGGCAGAACCCTGACTGACAGATCTCAGATGTGGGCTGACCAGCATGAACGGACAGCGGGTGTGAGCCTCGGGGTGAGTTAGGTCAGGGTAGACACCTGGGCAATGTCTTCCTGACCAGCAGGGGCAGCAGGCCCTATAGCTTGGGCGTTAATCACTCCCCAAGCTTCAGGTACCTGCAGCTAAACCCACTAATTCATTACAATAAAGCAAAATAGCTATGAAAAATTCACGTAAAACTTTGTTCATCATAAATCTGTATGGGAAGGAAGATATTTAAATATACTTATTTCACAAAGTTATGATTTCTATTCCCCTGGGCCACAGTCTTTGAGTCTCAAGGTTGATCCCAGTGGGCAATCAGAGATGGAGCAGAACTTTGACACAATTGAAGGAAAGCACCAGCCGAACTCCCAGAGACCATGGAACAAATGAACTGGCCCTCTTCATGGAGACAAAAACCATTGCCCACACATCCCAGGACAAAACAAGATTTACACAACTACCCAACCGACATCCTGCCCCCAACATCCACGTGCGTTTTCCCAACCTGGTTACTGACTGTGGCACTAACTCTCGAGTTCCTGGAGTGGCGGGCACCCGAGCTCTGTCCATGGAGCAAAGGCCCAGGCTTAACTCAAGGTGGCTCAGGGACAGTCCAGCTTCCACAAAGCAGAGTATATGGGATGGTGGAAACTCAGGAGTATGTGGACCTCACGAGAAAAGAGCAGAGATTTAAGAGAGGACTGAGCAAGAGAAGTGCCGGGTGAGCTGGAAAGACCCACGGGAAGGGTCTCGGCACCCTTTTAAAGAGCCTACCCTGGTGGCGTAGTGGTTAAGAGCTACGGCTGCTAACCAAAAGGTCGGCAGTTCAAATCCACCAGACGCTCTTTGGAAACTCTGTGGGGCAGTTCTACTCTGTCCTATAGGGTGGCTATGAGTCGGAATCAACTGTCGGCAACAGGTTTTCAACAGGATGTGATATTCTAAAACAACAGGGAGGAAATAAACTTTCCCATGACTGTTTTAGACTGGTGGAGGAGATGTATACTTTTAAATATATTTAAATGTTAAGCTGCTGTCAAGTCAGCTCCAACTCACGGCGATGCTATATACAACAGAATGAAATGTGGCCCAGTCCTGGGCCATCTTCATGAGGTACGCACGAGTCCGTTGATCCATAAGGTCTTCATCAGCTAATTTTTTGCAAGTAAGATCACAAAGCCTTTCTTCCTAGTCTGTCTTAGTCTGGAAGCTCCGCTGAAACCTGTCCACCACAGATGACCCTGACGGTATCTGAAATATTGGTGGCATAGCTTCCAGCATCCTGACGACATGCAAGCCACTACAGTAGACAGACAGACAGAATGGTGGTGGATATTTAACATACACTGAACTTACTAGGAACGATCGGGCAAATTCTTTCTAGCTAAAGACCACTCCTAGAAATGTATGTTTCTCTAAGGGGACATGAGTTGAAATTGGTTGAAAAAACATAGCACAAGAGGGACTCAGGCTTTGTATTGCCTGGGTACGTCATGTAAAATTGGTGCTTAAGGTGTACCTTGTGAAAGGTGGGCATGACCAAAGAAAACAAATAATAAACTAATAAAAACACCTCGCCACTAAACACATACCAAGGAAATAATTATTTCAAACATATTTTGACTGGTCTCACCACTTCGGGAGCAAGGGAGAATGAAGAAAATAATATACAAGGGAAAGAGTAGTTCAAAGGCCTAATAGACCCCAACTACCACGGCCTCCACCAGACTGAGTCCCGTACAACTAGATGGTGCCCGGCTACCACCACTGACTGCTCTGGAGAAAATGCAGAACAAAATTCTAACTCACAAAAAATGACCAGACTTACTGGCCTGACAGAGCCTGGAGAAACCGCTAGAGTATGGTCCCTGGACACCCTTTTAGCTCAGTAATGAAGTCACTCCCGAGGTTCACCGTTCAGCCAAAGATTAGACAGCCCCATAAAACAAAACGAGACTAATGGGGCACAAGAGCCCAGGGACAAGGACTAGAAGGCAGGAGGGGACAGGAAAGCTGGTAATAGGGAACTCAAGGTCGAGAAGGGAGAGTGTTGACATGTCATGGGGTTGTTAACCAATGTCATAAAACAGTATGTGTACTGACTGTTTAATGAGAAACTATTTGTTCTGTAAACCTTCATCTAAAGTACAATTAAAAAAATATATATTTGTTTCTGGTGCTGTTCACTAAAAGGGCCTGGAAGCAGTGAACACGCCAAAGAATGCTCACAGACACCAGTGAGTGAAGATCCTGGGCATTAAATCTAGGTCTGTCTGATTAACGGGGACGTTGGTGGTCCAGTGACAGAATCCTCGCCTCCCATGTGGGAGACGGGTTCACTTCCCAGCCAATGCACCTCATGCACAGCCACCACCCATCTGTCAGCGGTGGCTTATGTGTTGCTACGATGCTGAACAGGTTTCCACAGTTTTCAGATACTAGGAAGAAAGGTCTGGCGACCTACTTCTGAAAATCAGCCAATGGAAGCCCCATCTGTCACAACAGTCCCATCCACAACTGATTGCGGGGATGGCACAGGATCAGGTGGCATTCCGTTCCACTGTACGTGGGGGTGTCATGAGTCGGGGGCCAGCTCTACTGCAGCTAACAAGAGCAACGTATTTATAACAGCCAAAACCTTCCATGTGCAGATCCACATTCACAGGAGGAGAACGGAAAGGGGAAGAGATTTCGAAATCGTTCCTTAAGATGCAAAAAGAGGATGATTACGACGCAGTTGAATCCCAGTGTTCAGCAACTTACGCTGAACGTGTTCACGGTGCCACCACCCGAGGCAGCTGTCCTCTGTCACTTGTGTGCGATGCCCCGTTTCCTTGACAAGAAACAGGGCTCTGGAGGTGATGCACACGTCTCACCGGGAGGAACGTGGGATCCCCAAGCTCCGTGAATAGCCCATGTGTTTGCAATCAGGAAGCAGCCTCTCTGGCAGGGGGAGGACCAGCAAGGCCTCCTGCCGGCCCTGTTTTCCTCTCGGGCAGAACAAGACTCCCCTCACCCCGGTGAACAGTACTGCCTACAGAGCACGCCTGGTCCTTTATCCTCAAGGAAATCAATGGAAGATGGAAATCTACGCCGCAGTCAGCTTCCCCAAATCAGACAGGCCACGTGGCTGAGACTCTGAATGTTTCTTTGCGGCCTTAAGGAGCCCAGTGACAAATAACATATGTCTCTCAGATGCAGGAAACAAGAAAAACAGACATACATATACGGCTACCACTGACAGCTGAACTGTAGCACGCAGAGGGCCCTTAAAACAAGCCCCCTACCCCAGCCACCCACTCCGGATGCAGAAGAAGGCCTACGGTTACCCACGAAGATTGTTGATGTTGTTAGGTGGCGTCGAGTCAGTTCCGACTCATAGCGACCCCGTGTACCACAGAACGAAACACTGCCCGGTCCTGCGCCATGATCACAATGGTTGTTATGCTTGAGCCCATTGTTGTAGCCACTGTGTCAATCCATCTCGTTAAGGGTCTTAGTTTTTTTCACTGACCCCGTACTTTACCAAGCATGATGTCCTTCTCCAGGGACTGATCCCTTCTGACATGTCCAAAGTATGGAAGACATAGTCTCGCCATCCTTGCTTCTAAGGAGTGTTCTGGCTGTCCGTCTTCCAAGACAAGGAAGACTGGCAGCTAGCAATAAGGTAAAATCTGTGATTTGGATGCTTCCTCTCGTACAAGAACAGATTATCTGACATATCAGGCAACTGCTACATGACAGGGTGTCTTTTCACACACTAGGCAAGTCTAACGCCATGCTTCACACCCTGATGTCAAGGTCTCATACAACTTCCAAGCTCTTTGGGCAACTGTTAGAGTCCACTCACATTTACCCAACCTCGAATGACCCTGTGGTGAAACCATAAGACAGACAGCAAAAGTACATCTTGGGATCTTGCCCTTGGAAGGGCACTGAGTGGAGATGTAGCTATGAACAAAATGGTTTACGAAGATTTCTAATGGGAATAGCTGTCCGAGATCTGGAAGGGGAGGGGCAGAAGGCATTGGGGAAACATCCCAACTCCAATATTTTGGGGCATTTGAGCTTCCTATCAGTCATATTTTTCACAAGCACAGGGCTTTCGAGCCAGTTCTTAATTGGTTTTGCCACAGAGAAAGGCCAGACTCTTCAATCTAGAAGGTGAGTGAGCTCATCTTGCTGGAAATTGGTGGAGAAGGAAAAGATGCATGGTGACTGGAGAAGCATTAATTTAGAAAAACCATAGAGGGAACTCTTACATTCTTCTCTATTTCCAAAAATCGCTGACTTGGGGAAACACTTGATTTTTAAGCAGGAAAAAGAAAGAGGCGGCCTTTCCATCAGCAAATAAACCAATAAGGAACATCACAGTCTGTTTTAAACCAGCCTTGTTCTGCTAAGAAAGTCCAAGAAGATTCCAGCCTGCATCCACTCCAGCTGTGGTGAGGTCAGAAGCCCTCTGGGTCTTCTCTTCCTGCTGGCCCTTAGGAGAATCGAACTAAGTCAGAAGAGGGAAGGCAGAGGGTGGCTCTGGCTGTCCTGGCTGCTAGTTTTTTAGCAGGGAATGTTATGCTGTTGGAGCTATAGTGAGGTTTGTGGTTAACAGCTCAGGCTTCTTGGATCCTGACTTCCTGGGTTCA
>NW_004444137.1:2041450-2043422 GCF_000243295.1 Trichechus manatus latirostris | reverse complement strand
ATAGTTTATGAACACTATTTTATTGTACTTCAGGTGAAGGTTTATAGCACAAATTAGCTTCTCATTCAAACGTTTATACACAAATTATTTTGTGACACTGGTTGCAATCTTTGCAATGTGCCAGCCCTCTCCCCGATTCCACCCCAGGTTCCCCGTGTCCATTCGTCCAGTTTTCCTGTCCCTTCCAGCCGTCTTGTCTTCGTTTTGGGGCAGGTGTTGCCCACTTGGTCCGATACACTTCATAACGTGTTATCGTTTGCTCCACAAACCTGTTTAATCTTTAGCTAAAAGGTGGGCTTCGGGGGTGGCTTCAGTTCTTAGTTAGCAGGGTGTCCGGGGGCCACACTCCTGGCGTTCCTCCAGTCTCTGTCAGACCTGCAAGTCTGCTCTTTTTTTGTGAATTTGAATTTTGTTCTACATTTTTTTCCAGCTCTGTGCAGGACCCTCTATTGTGATCCCTGTCAGAGCACTCAGTGGTGGTGGCTGGGCACCATCTAGTTCTTCTCTGGGCTCAGGCGGGTGGAGGCTATAGTTCATGCGGACCTTTGGACTAATATTTTCCTTGTGTCTTTGGTTTTTTTAATTCTCCTTCGCTCCGGACAGGATGGGAATAATAGATGTATCTTAGATGGACTCTCGCAGGCTTTTAAAACCCCACACGTTACTCACCAAAGTAGGATGTAGAATGTTTTCTTTATGAACTGTGTTAGAGCAACTGACTTAGATGTCGCCCACGACCATGGTCCCCAGTAGTCAGCCCCAGTAACTCAGTCCCTCAAGGTGTTTGGATGTATCTAGGAAGCTTCTACAACTTTGCCTCAGTCAAGTTGTGCCGACTTCCCCTATATTGTGTGTTGTCTTTCCCTTCACGAAAGTCAACAGATTGTCTACTACCTAGTTAGTGATTTCCCCTCCCCACCCATCCCTTCCCTGGTAACCATCAAAGATTGCTTTCTTTCTGTGTGTAAACCTTTCCTTGAGTTTTTATAACAGTGGTCTCATACAATATTTGTCATTTTGTGATGGACTTATTTCGCTCACCATGATGTCTTTGAGATTCATCCATGTTGTGAGATGTTTCACGGATTCATCACTGTTGTTTATCGTTGCGTAGCATGCCATTGTGCGCGTGTACCATAATTTGTTTATCCATTCAACTGCTGATGGCCACTTAGGTTGTTTCCATCTTTTTGCTATTGTGAATGATGCTGCCATGAACATGGGTGTGCATCTGTCTGTTCGTGTGACGGCTCTTATTCCCTAGGATATATTCCTAGGACTGGGATTGCTGGACCGTATGGTATTTCCATTTCTAGCTTTTTAAGGAAGCACCCCATCATTTTCAATAGTGGTTGTACCATTTTACACTCCCACCAGCAATGCATAAGAGTTCCAATCTCCCTGCAACCTTGCCAACATTTGTTATTTTCTGTTTTGTTTTTTCCCTTGGATTAGTGCCAGTAATGTCAGCTGAGATGGTATCTCATTGTAATTTTGATTTGCGTTTCTCTAATGGCTAAGGAACACCAGCATTTCTCTCAAGGGTCTGTTAGCTGCCTGAATGTCTTCTTTGGTGAAGGGTCTGTTCATAACGTTTACCCATTTTTTAATTGGATTATTTGTCTTTTTGTTGTTGAGGTGTTGCAGTATCTCGCAGATTTTAGAGATTAGGCTCCTGCTGGATATGTCATAGCCAAAAATTTTTCTTCCAAGTCTGTAAGTTCTCTAGTTAATCTTTTGGTGAAGTCTTTCGATGAGCATGTTTGATTTTTAGGAGCTCCCAGTTATCTAGTTTATCTTCTGGTGTTTGCGCATTATTACATTTATGCCATGTATTAGGGCCCAGAGCATTATCCCTATTTTTTCCTCCATGATCTTTATCCTTTTACGTTTTATATTTAGGTCTTTGATCCATTTTGAATTAGTTTTTGTGTATGACATGAAGTACAGATAGATATTCAGTTTTGCCAGC
>NW_004444137.1:1992621-2036362 GCF_000243295.1 Trichechus manatus latirostris | reverse complement strand
AACAAAACCTCAAGTATGACTTTTTCAATTAGCTTTAACTCTAATTGAATATGACTGTCTTAGTCATCTAGTGCTGCTGTAACAAAAAATACCACCAGTGCATGGCTTTAACAAAGAGAAGTTTATTCTCTCACACTCCAGTAGGCTACCAGTCCAAATTCAGAGTGTCAGCTCCAAGGGAATGCTTTCTCAGTTGGCTCTGAAGGAAGGTCTGTGTCATCAATCTTCCTTTGGTCTGGGAGCTTCTCTGCGCAGGAACCTCTGGTCCAAAGGACGCACTCTGCTCCTGGCACTGCTTTCTTGGTGGCATGAGGTCCCCATGTCTCTCTGCTCACTTCTCTCTTTTATATCTCAACAGAGATTGGCTCAGGACACTATCCAATCTTGTAGACCCCATCAGTATAACTGCCACTTATCCATCTTATTAGATCATAGTGATAGAGTTTACAACACATAAGGAAATCACATCAGATTACAAAATGGTACACAATCACACAATACTGGGAATCATGATCCAGCCAAGTTGACAGATATTTTTGGGGGACACAATTCAATCCATGACAACCACTAATGGTTGTTTTTAGTTTGGGAGAGATATTCATCAACATTTTGAAAAGATGCCCTTCTATCTCTAGTGTTCCACGATTATTCTTAAATGAAAAATAAGTGACTAATTTTCTTGAAAGCTTTTTTGGGATCTCATAATCTCCTTGTTCTAAATGTCTCATTGATTACAAACATCTGAAGGTAAACACAAGCTGGGAATTGGGGAGAATTCCATTTTCAAATGACCTCAAGATGTGGCCTACACATAGATTAATTAGCCATCAGCACCTTGCCCAACCTCTACATAACTTAGTCTGCATGTTCAATCACTTCCCTGAGTTACACCCAGAATGAGGCAAATGAATTTGTTAACACTCCACATTGCTCCTATAAATGTACAGTCACACGTACACGGACATTGGTAATCACACACAGACACCTTACAGGAACGCAGCAAGCTCAGGGGTTACTGCAAATATTTCTACATACCTGGAACCATGGGAAATATAGTTTTAAATAACTGGAGCAGAAGGTGTTGAAATGAGGTACAGCCATATTCTAGAATGCACCTTTTTACAAATGGGATGAGGACTGGTAGATGACTGCCTAATGAAAGCAAATCATATCAGGAAATCATAAAAAAAACACATACTTTACTTTAACCTAAAACTCATAAGTGAGCTATCATTTATCAATCTACTGATGTCCAGCCCAGGACCTTTCTTTGGGTACAAATCTACTGATTGCTATTCACGTTATCATTTTTGCATAAATCATACATATTATAATATCTATTAGCTAGTTTGGTTTTCTTAAGATGAAATGTTTAAAAACACCCATGAATCTGAGTACAGAACCTTGACAGACGTTTATGATGTCCCACACCTAATTCAACAGCAACTGTTTTAACAAGTTGTTCTTATTCTGTATTTTCAAAGCATTCAGCTTAGATTTTTCTTTCTTTTCATCCCTACTGTGATTGTGAGTTTTAGGTGGCTAGGCTATGGTGCCTAGATGTTTGGTAAAACACTGGTCTAGATGTTGTTATGAACTTATTTACATGTGATTAACATTTAATCAGTTGACCTGAAGTAAAGCATATTATCCTCCATAATGTGGGTGGGCCTTATCCAATCAGTTGAAAGCCTTAAGAGCAAAAACTGAGATTACTGAGGGAGAAAGATTCGGCCTGAGTCTATAAATAGATATCCGGCTGAAAAACACATTTCCAAAAAAGTTAATATGAACACTTGTTGCAAAAAAAAAGGGGGGGGGGCTTATATCCATACGTAAGTTGTACATATAAACAATAAAGATGGAAATATGGACATCAAACTGTTAACAGTAACCACATTTGGCCTTTGAGAAGTGGGAAGGCAAAAACTGACAGCACACATTTCTTTATCATTTGCACTTTTTTCCCAAAAAATTCACATTACTTTTATAACATAACCTTTTTTAAGATTAAAGATGACAGCAGGAAGCTATGCTATCTTGGAAAGGGATGAATCAAATGACTTGTTGGAAGAGACCAGTCCGGTGTGGTTAGAATGAACAAGGATTTTCTGATGCTTTTTCTCAGAAGCAGCCATATGCATAATCTCCATTCCTTCTAGAAAAGGAGGCAGAGTAACTGCAGATGTCAGCCTGAACCATCAAAAGAGAGCTCCCCACCTTCCATCCCTGGAAAACAATCTTCTGTGGAACACCAAATGCACGCCAATACTGTCTGACTCAAGACACTGGAAATCCAAGCCAGGAACACCCGGACCAAAGGCGTCCCGTACTGGGCTCTCCCTCCGCAGGTCAGCTAGGGCCTCGGCTCCTGCTGGGACTCACACGCGGACATGCAGCCATCCTTACTGTCCACGGGCACCACAACACTGACCTTGCAGAGCTGGCGCAAGGACTTATCCATGGTGTAAGTAACGCACTGCATGGCGCCTAGGACACAGTCAGCTAGTAATAAATACTAACCACGTTCACTCTAACTCCAGGGGTGGGTGGGAGAAATCATCCTTCTTTGGATTGATATTGGTACATTCTACTACTTTAAAATTGAAGCATCGTTAGCTCTAGCATGTAAATGAGACCCCAATGGGCGACATCTGCCCAAAAGCAAAGACAAGATAGCAGGAAGGGACAGGAAAACAGGACAAATGGAAACAGGGAACCCGGGGTGGAGAGGCAGAGATGTTGACACATCGCAGTGATTGAAACCAATGTCAACAAAACAATTTGTGTATAAAATGTTGACTGAGACACTAATTTGCTCTGTAAACATTCACCTAATGCCCAATTTTAAAAAAATTAAACATAGTAATTAGCTACAGAAGAAAACACTGACTGTGTGTGTGCGCGCACGTGTTTAACATCAACAAGATGTTGAACGAGAAGGTACAATGAGTCTTTGTCAACGTCCGTTTTTAAGACGGCATAAAAAAGACAGGTACGTTCCTCCCCTGTGATGGGCAGGGACACGGTGGCAAGGCTACTGTCTCCTCATTCAATCACTCCCTCACCTAGGCGGTGTTGTGCAGCCATTTTGTACGTGTGGTTAAAATCCATAATCAACTGACTTTAAGTAAGGGAGACTGTCCTGGACACTTTATTTATTGTCGTAGTTTAAGTGAAAGTTTGCATTTCAAGTTAGTCTCTCATACAAAAATTTATACATACATTGTTATGTGACCCTAGTTGCTCTCCCTATACTGTGACAGCACACTCCTCCTTTCCACCCCAGATTTCCCATGTCCATTCAACCAGCTCCTGACCCTCTCTGCCTTCTCATCTCACCTCCAGACAGGAGCTGCCCATTTAGTCTCATGTATCTACTTGAGCTAAGAAGCACACTCTTCACGAGTATCATTTTATGTCCCACAGTCCAGTCCAGTCTTTGTCTGGAGAGTTGGCCTCAGGAATGGTTTTAGTGCTGGGCTGACAGAGTCCGGGGGCCATGCTTTCTGGGGTTCCTTGTCCTGGACACTTTAAATGGCTTATCACCAAGAGACAAGGCTCGCCTCCCCAGCCTCAGAGCTAGACCAGACAGGCAGCTGGTGGGCAGGACATTGCGTGGATCTGCGGAATGAATGCACCATGCCCACCTCCCAAGACGCTCCCCACATTCCCCGGGCCAGAAGTGAGGTCTGCTTCCTGAGAGCAGCAGTGGGGCTACACCGCTGTGAGGCGGACGCCTCAGCAAGCTCCGGGGAGCTGGAGGAGTTTCCCCAGAACAGCAGCTGTGTGAACGGCAGGACCAATGTTCCTGACGAAGTGAGGCTCCACACGCCTGGCTGTGAAATCGGAGCACACCACAAAACGCTAGCACAAAAGGAACGACCACAGTTGGTGGGGAAACAGTCCCCGTGTGCTTTTTCCGTCCTTTTCTCTATCCCTCTGCGCACCTGCACATACAGACCCTACCAGGGCTCCCACATGGAAGACAGGAGTTCTGCCAGCAAACCAGTGCTGCCTAGGACACACCAAACAAGCACACCGAAAACCTAAACCCACTGCCATCGAGTCAATTCCGACCCGTAGCAGCCCTGTAAGACAGAATAGAGCTGCCCCATAGGGTTTCCTAGGCTGTAATCTTTATGGAAGCAGACTGCCACATCTTTCTCCTGTGGAGCGGCTGGTGGGTTCGAACCACCGACCTTTCAGTTAGCAGCCCAGCTCTTAACCACTGCGCCACCAGGGCTCCTTGCCTTGGACATAGCTGGCTGTTAATAAACACGGACCACATTCACTGTAATTCAAGGTGTGCATGGGAGAAGCCTTCCTTTGCTTTGTGAGAAGAGAAGAGGAGGGGAGGGGAGAGGAGGAACAGAAGGGACGGAGGGAAGAAAGAAGGACGAAGAGGGAGCCCCCCCCCGCCAAAACACACACCTCACTCCTGTGTGATATCTCTGCCCCTGCTCAAGATCAGAATGGCACCAAAGCTAGAGGGCTTGTGTTAGGGCTGCAAAACAAACATCGGGAGGCACTGCTGCAGATTCCTCCATTCTAACCCTGCCACGCCCCGGGAGACCCTGTAAAAGCACAAGGACCGTAAATCTCTGTTCCCTCGTCTTTTCTAAGTGCCTCAGGGCCCCACAGCTCTTTCCCAACCCGGCTTTTCGGAAAATCCACAGCGTCTGTGAGCCCTGCAATTTCTTCCTGTGGTCCTGCCTCAGGCACCCACCAGGGGAGGTCAGGGCTGGGGTGCAGGAGGGCTCAGAGGGGGGCTGGCCCCATCCTCCTGGGCCCACAGGGCTGTGAGGCTTCTGAACGTTTTCGTTCCAGCTGACACGTTTAAAGTAGAAATCGATCTCAGGTTCCAAAGCAAATTGAGCTCCATGACAAAGATCAGTAAATCTTGCTACCCAGAAAGAAAGGCACATTGGAAGCCCAGAGGACAAGACTCCAGAGCAGCCCCAAGCTGGGCCAGTCAGGCCTCCATCTCTGGCATGGCCCAGGGCATCCACTAGGGCGAACCAGCTCCCCAGGAGGTTCGGGGACACCTCCTCACTCCCCTCAGCAACTCAGAAGCAAGCAAGACCAGCTTCCCACCATCCAAATCTACCACCCCAAAAGCCACTTCATCCCTTAGGATGGCCATGATCAGAAAAATGGACACTAACAAGTGTTGTCAAGGATGTGGAGAAACTGGAACCCTCATCCACTGCTGGTGGGAATTTGAAATGGTGCGGCCGGTGTGCAAAATTGCTTGCTTGGCAGCGCCTCAAAAAGTTAAACATAGAACTACGGTTTGACCCAGCAATTCCACTCCTAAGAACATACCCAAAAGACCTGAAAGCAGGGACTCAAGACAGATGCTTGTACACCAGTGTTCACTGCAGCATTATTCACAATAGCCAAAAGGTAGGGATGTAATGATGTAGTCATCCTCCATTTTGTGACTTGATACGGTCATTCTCCATTTTCACATAACGCCGATTTTCACATAGCGCCGATTTTCACATAACGACCTGGTCTTTGGAACCTAACCATGTCGATAAGTGAGGAGCAGGTATATATACATATAATGGAATATTACTCAACCATACAGAGAACAAAAGTTCCAATACATGCTACAACGTAGATGAACTTTGAAAACATCATGTTGAGTGAAATAAGTCAGTCACCAAAGGACGAATATTATATGATCCCTCTTACATGAAATGTCTACAACAGGCAAATTCATAAACAAAAGGTTATTAGTGGTTACCAAGGGGTGGAGGGGGGGATGCAGAGTTATATTTTAGGGCGATGAAAAACATTTGGAAATGGATGGTGGTGTTCGTTGTACAACATGGTGAACATAATTAATGTCACCGAATTCCATGTTTAAAAATTGTTAAAATAGGAAATGTTTTGTTACATGGAGCCCTGGTGGTGCAGTGGTTAAGAGCTCCGCTGCTAACTAAGAGGTCGGCGGTTCAAATCCACCAGGCGCTCCTCGGAAACCCTATGGCACAGTTCTACTCTGTCCTATAAGGTCGCTCTGAGTCGGAATCGACTCGACGGCAACAGGTTTGGTTTGGGTTTTGTTATATACGTTTTTCCACCGTAAAATTTTTTTTTTTAAAAAAGCTGTTTGATGGCTGCTTGGTCTTAAAGCCAGCCTGCCTGAAGACATCAGCTGTTCTGGTCCCTCCTGCACTGTATCTGAATTTCTAGCACATCGAACTCAAGCTGAAGAAGACTCACTCGCTCGGCCTCGTGCACAGAATCACAAGAAACAAAGCGTCCCACCAGCACAAAGTCAGCAGGGTTGCTGTTTTCAAGGCAGGAAAGCAAATGTCAGCGAGATTTATGTGCTAGCCCAAACCCAAACGTGACGCCGGGCAAGGAACTCATCTATCAAAAACACTTAAAATTCCAAAACAAAAAACTCCGGTGGAATCCAGTTTGTAAAGCCTTCTCTAAAGGTAACTGGTCCCAAACGAAAGTTCTTGAGATTTTTAAAGCTGAGAACTACTAAGAAAGGCGTGGCCCCTCCTGCACAACCCAAAGGTTTTAACTAACAGCTCCATATGAGTGAAGGCGCTGGGCTCCCGCAGGGTTCAAGATAAACAAAGCTCTAATAGAAGGGGAGAGCCAGGGCTCTGTGCACGTGAGACCACTTAATAGCTTGACCAAGCTCTCTGCCAGGAAATGATTGCTTTTCCAAGCAGGCACAAGAATGTGCTCCGCCTTATGTCACTGGGAGTGGGTGGGCTGAGGAGAGCAGCAGCGAACAGCACAGGTCGGAACACACGGGGACCGGACTGGAGGTCCCCAAAGAGCCCTTTGCAGAGGTAAGCCCCTTCGGTCCGCACGCTCTGCCCCTCTTGTTGGAAGCTGCAAGAATGGATGGCAGTGGTCACGTCTTGTGGGGCTGAGCCACGTTTCTCGACAACCTGCGTCCTTCCCGCCCAAGTATTCTTCACGAGCACCGACATGTTAGGATGTGGGCGGCTTACTGAAATCCGAGGGATGGATGCGTCGTTTGTAAAATGTGCTATATGCCACCCAAAAAAGTAGCCTCGCCTGTCTGATACACTCAGATCACAGTGGCTTCTTTTAAGAAAACGTGTGATCTTGCAGCGACTTTAGTGCTGGGGTAGGGGGACCACCCCTCTGCTCTCTGAACACCCACCACCCCCACCCCCCATGCTGCACACTGAAACAACAGCAGGAGCAAACAACACACCAGCCCTGCTGTCTGCTGGCTGCACACGCTTCACATTGAACACATGCTGGAAAGGGTCTCCTCTTGGCCGCACTGCCCTCCTGGCCCTAGTCTCCCAACAAGGGAAGATTTTCCCAGGAAGGCTCCCAATCCATCTCGATGAAGCAATGTCCCCACAACTTTGAAGGCTGCAGCATCAGCACGAGGCTTTTTTTATACGATCTGTAAAGTGAACATACTCTCTCCCAGAAAGGCCTCCAGACAATGGTACCTGCAGCTGCAGGAGACAAAGGACCATAACTGTGGAGACTAGGACCTGAGAGACACACACCGTGGGGACCCGGTGCTGCCAGGTGGAAGGAAAGTCACCCACCAGTCCAGGAAATGACTCCTCATAAGACCTCTTTTTCAAGAGATGGTGCAAAAGTCCTCTTAAATTTTTACACTTTTATTTTGAGGATCACCATATCGTTGGAGCCTTGGTGGTTTAATGGTTAAGAGGTTGGCTGCTAACCAAAAGGTCGGCAGTTCAAATCTACCAGCTGCTCCTTGGAAACCCTATGGGGCAGTTCTACTCTGTCCTATAAGGTCGCTATGAGTCAGAACTGATTCGACAGCACCTCATGACAACAACAAACCACATCGTTGTGTTTATTTTGCATACCTTTAAAAAATTTTTCCATTAAGGAATGATAACGAACAACGATGAAGCTGTGAAACATCATATAACATGGTGGAAGCTGGAACTTATTATGCTGAGTGAATTCAGTCCGTCACGGAAGGACAAATACCATATAAGACCACTATTATAAGAACTCAAGAAAAGGTTTAAACACAGAAGAAAACATTCTTTGATGAGTACAGGGGTGGGAAGGGAGCGTGAGGGTTATTCACTAACTAGATAGTAGATAAGAATCATCTTAGGCGAAGGGAAGGACAGCACACACTACAGGGGAAGTCAGCACAACTGGACTAAAGCAAAGCTAAGAAGTTTCCTGAATACAATCAAATAATTTGAGAGACAGAGGAGCAGGGGTAGGGGTCTGGGAACCATGCTTTCAGGGGACATCTAAGTCGATTGGCATAACAAAGCTTATCAAGAAAATGTTCTGCATCCTACTTTGGTGAGTGGCGTCTGGGGTCTTAAAAACTTGCAAGCAGCCATCTAAGATTCATCAATTGGTCCCAACCACCTGGAGTAAAGGAGAACGAAGAACACCAAAGACACAAGGAAAGTATTAGCCCAAGAGACAGAAAGGGCCACATAAACCAGAGACTGCATCAGCCTGAGACCAGAAGAACTAGATGGTGCCCGGCTACCACCAATGACCGCCCTGACAGGGAACACAACACAGAGTCCCTGATGGAGCAGCACTAGGATGGGGTGCAGAACTCAAATTCTAGTAAGAAGACCAGACTTAATGGTCTGACTGAGACTGGAGGTACCCCGGAAAGCATGGTCCCTGGACTCTCTATCAGCCCAGAACTAAAACAGTTTCCGAGGCCAACTCTTTAGACAGGGATTGGACTGGACCGTGGGACATCAAGTGATACTCATGAGGAGTGTGTCTCTTGGCTAAGGTAAATAGAAGGACTAAACTGGCAGCTTCTGTCCAAAGGTGAGATGGGAAGGCAGAGAGGGTTAGGAGCTGGTTGAATGGTCATGGGGAATCAGGGGAAGAAAGGAGGAGTGTGCTGTCACAGAACGGGGTAAGCAGTCAGGATCACATAACAATGTATGTATAAAATTTTGTATGAGAGACTAACTTGACATATAAACTTCATTTAACTACAACAATTAAAAAAAAATTCCCATTGAAAAATAAGTTAAAACAAAAGAAACCAAAAAAAAGTTGCGAGAGCTCAGGCCAAATCTGGCACCAATTATACACGGGTATAATTTTCCTTCTCTGTTTGTGTAAGAATCTGTACCAAAATACACTTAGAAAAGATGTACCGACAGACTCTCTTAAATTGGTGCCAACTGCATTTACTTCACAGGTTAAGAAATAAGGCTTCAGGGTAAGCATTTCAGAGTGAATTTTTACCATGTATCTTTGGAAACAAGGCTGCCACAACTGTGAGTGAGAAGTTTGCATCAAATAGTGCATGGGGTCTTTTTCTCTTTGTGTATAAAACATTAGCAAGCTTGGATAAAACAGGAGGATGGAGTGAGTCTATAGCTACAGAGAAATAAGGCAACTAAACTGCAAGGCGGAAAAGGGAGATCTGTTTTTTTTAATTTTTTTTTATTGCTGTAGTTAAAGTTTACATTTCAAGTTAATCTCTCATACAAAAATTTATACATACATTGTTACATGACCCTAGTTTCTCTCCCTGTACTGTGACAGCACACTCCTCCTTTCCACCCCGGATTTCCTGTGTCCATTCAACCAGCTCCTAACCCTCTCCGCCTTGTCATCTCACCTCCTGACAGGAGCTGCCCATTTAGTCTCTTGTATCTACTTGAGCTAAGAAGCAGTCTTCACAAGCATCATTTTATGTCCCACAGTCCAGTCCAATCCCTGTCTGAAGAGTTGGCGTTGGGAATGGTTTTAGCTCTGGGCTGATAGAGAGTCCGGGGGCCATGCTTTCTGGGGTTCCTCCAGCCTCAGTCAGACCATTAAGTCTGGACTTCTTACTAGAATTTGAGTTCTACACCCTACCTTTCTCCTGCTCCATCAGGGACTCTCTGTTGTGTTCCGTGTCAGGGCGGAGACTGGTTTTAAATAGTAAGATCATACCTACAGGAGTACGTAAAAACATGCATACAGTCTTAAGAACAAGTCTTGAGCATGCTGGTTAAGAAAGAGGATGCTGCCAGCCCCGGAACGCCTCTTCCACGTGGCCTTCCTTGCTCACACGTCCTCCTTCCCCTCCGACATAACCATAACGCAGACTTCAGCTGATAATTCGCTTACTTTTCTTTCTCATTTCCACATACTTTACCACCTGTGTTTGCTCCCTAAACACCAGATCTTATTTTTGCCCCATTTTTTAAAGGCAATTTTCTGCAAATGGAATCACACAGGGCTCTTCCGTGGCTTCCTTCTTTTAACACCATAATGGTGAGATTCATCTATGCATTGCACGTAGCTAAAGCTCATTCATTTGTATTGCTGTATGGCAGACCGCTGTAGGAAGAAATCCAAAATCCAGACCAGTGGCCGTCGAGTTAACTCCAACCCTATGTGCATCAGAGAAGAATTGTACTCCAGAGGGTTTTCAATGGCTGGTATTTTGGAAGTAGATCACCAGGCCTTTCTTCCAAGGCACCTCTGGGTAGACTCAAACCTCCAACCTTGTGGGTTAGCAGCTGAGCACATTAACCATTAAACCACTCAGGGACTCCATCACATGAAGAGGTCCCAATTTATTTGTCCAGTGTAAGGCTGAAGGGCATTTACAAGCAACACTGCAATGTAAATCCTCAACCATACCTCATTCATCTATTGCTGGGATGATGCCAGCAGACCACCCTACCCCCACCCTAACCCCCAGGTCTGGAAACTTCCATCTGAGGGTAGATGGAACTGCTGCTCACAGGCTCTGAGACTTGAGGGCTAGCTTCTTAACATCTGGAAGCCTTAGTTTTCTCTGTCTCCCAATTGTAAGTAACCGCTCTGCTCCACCTGGGCCCTGCACAATGCCCATAATGTGCGTGCTACATGCATGCAGTGACACAAGGTGTCAGCAGGGGCTGGGCAGTGACAGAGTTTCCGGACTGATGTCACTGTGCAGTCCCTAGTCATCACCTGACCTTCTAGGTCTGATGGCCATTTCCATAACAATCTACGCCCTGCCCAGGAAGCTTCCTTTGGAAAATCCACCCTACTAAGTATTCAGAAACCCTGGTGATGCAGTCATTAAGAGCTACGGCTGCTAACCAAAAGATCAGTTGTTCGAATCCACCAGGTGCTACTTGGAAACCCTATGGGGCAGTTCTACTCAGTCCCATAGGGTCGCTATGAGTCCTATGGGGTCTAATCTCTAAAATCTACAAGATACTGTAACACCTCAACAACAAAAAGACAAATAACCCAATTAAAAAATGGGCAAAGGATAGTTAACAGGCACGTCGCCAAAGAAGACATTCAGGCGGCTAACAGACACATGAGGAAATGCTGACGATCGTTAGCTATTAGAGAAATGCAAATCAAAACTACAATGAGATACCATCTCACCCCAACAAGGCTGGCACTAATCCAAAAAACACAAAATAATAAATGTTGGAGAGGTTGTGGAGACACTGGAAGACGTATGCACTGCTGGTGGGAATGTAAAATGGTACAGCCACTTTGGAAATCGATTTGGTGCTTCCTTAAAAAGCTAGAAATAGAAGTACCATACAATCCAGCTATCCTGCTCCTTGGAATATATCCTAGAGAAGTAAGAGCCGTCACACAAATAGATGTATGCATACCCATGTTCACTGCAGCACTGTTCACAATAGCAAAAAGATGGAAACAACCTAGATGCCCATCAACAGACGAATGGATAAACAAATTATGGTATATTCACACAATGGAATACTACGCAATGATAAAGAACAACGGTGAACTGGAGGAACATCTCACAACGTGGATGAATCTGGAGGGCATTATACGAGTGAAATTAGTCAGCTGCAAAGGGACAAATATTGTATGAGACCGCTATTGTAAGAACTCAACAGAAGGTTTAAACACAGAAGAAAACATTCTTCGATGCTTAGGAGGGTGGAGAGGGAGGGAGGGGGTATTCACTAACTAGATAATAGACAAGAATGATCTTAGGTGAAGGGAAAGACAGCACACACTATAGGGGAAGTCAGCACAACTGGACCAAAGCAAAAGCTAAGACGTTTCCTGAACACAATCACACATTTTGAGGGACAGAGTAGCTGGGGCTGGGGCTGGGGACCACGGTTTCAGGGGACATCGAAGTCAATTGTCATAACAAAGTTTATTAAGAAAACGATCTGCATCCCAAATTGGTGAGTGGCGTCTGGGGTCTTAAAAGCTAGTGAGAGGCCATCTAAGATGCATCAATTGGTCCCAACCACCTGGAGTAAAGGAGAAGGAAGAACACCAAAGTCACAAGGAAAGTATTAGCCCAAGAGACAGAAAGGGCCACATAAACCAGAGACTTCATCAGCCTGAGACCAGAAGAACTAGATGGTGCCCGGCTACCACCAATGACCGCCCTGACAGGGAACACAACAGAGTCCCGGATGGAGCAGGAGAAAGGTGGGGTGCAAATTCTAGTAAAAAGACCAGAATTTGGTTTGACTGAGACTGGAGGAACTCCCAAGGCCATGGCCCCGAGATGCTCTGTTAACCCAGAACTAAAACCATTCCCAAAGCCCTGTTCTTCAGACAAAGATTAGAATGGACTATGAAACATAAAATAATACTCGTGAAGAGTGTGCTTCCAGTTCAAACAGATACATGAGACCAAATGGGCGGATCCTGTCCAGAGGCAGGATGAGAAAGCAGGAAGGGACAAGAACTGGTTGAACGGACACAAGAAACCCGGAGTGGAAGGGGGAGTGTGCTGTCACATTAACGGGATTACAACTAATGTCACATAACAATATGGGTATAAATTTTTGTACGAGAAATTAACTTGAGCTGTAAACTTTCACCTAAAGCACAATAAAAAACATATAAATAAAAAGGATCCCCGCAGCCCTGGCATGGCGGGGCAGGGTCTATGATAAATAACCTATCCTCTCAGGCCAGGAAAAAAATATAGCCTCCCAGTTAATTCTGACTCATGGCAACCCCATGTGTGTTACAGTAAAACTGTGCTCCACAGGGCTTTTCAATGGCTGATCTTTCGGAAGTAGATCACCAGGCCTTTCTTCTGAGGCACCTCTGGGTGGACTCCAACCTCCACCCTTTCGGTGAGCAGCTGGGCATGTTAACCCTTTGCACCACCCAGGGACTCCTCTCAGGCCAGAGCCCTACAGATATTATGATACTATATGTGCCATGAAAGAAAAACGGCCTGGAAGTCACCAACCAGAAGCTTCTCAGAGCTTGGTCAACAACACTCACCTGTGTATGGGCCAGGCTGCCTGGCCCAGGGCCTGGTATGAGGGAGATGCTCAGTAATGAGAATTAGGAATTAGGAAATGTGCCTCACAGGCTGCTCTGACAATTTCCTGCTTTTGAGCTTTTACTGCCCCTTCAGAGTACTGACGGCATGCTCGCTTAGAATCTCCTATTCTGCCAATCAGTAAACCTACTGTCATGGACCGAACTGTGTCACTCAAAAATATCTGTCAACTTGGCTAGGCCATGATTCCCAGTATTGTGTGATTGTCTACCATTTTGTCACCTGATGTGATTTTCCTATGTGTTGTAAATCCTACCTCTATAATGTTAATGAGATGGGATCAGCAGCAGTTATGTTAATGGGGTAGGACTCAATCTACAAGATTAGGTTGCATCTTAAACCAATTTCTTTTGAGATGTAAAAGACAGAAGCGAGCAGAGAGACATGGGGATCTGGTACCACCAAGAAACAAGAGCCAGGAGAACAGAGTGTCCTTTGGATGTGGGATCCCTGAGCTGAGAAGCTCCTCGGCCAGGGGAAGATGGATGACAAGGACCCTTCTCCAGAGCCAACAGAGAGAGAAAGCGTCTCCCTGAAGCTGGCACCCTGAATTCAGACTTCTAGGCTCATAGACTGTGAGAGAATAAATTTCTGTTTGTTAAAGCCATCCGCTTGTGGTACTTCTGTTACAGCAGCAGTAGATAACCAAGCCACGTACTACTGCTGTTCTTATGGGAATCTCTCTGACTTTTCGTGTATGTTTTTATTACTATTATCTCATATCTGAGCATAAATGAATAAACAAACAAAATCCATTTTCCTGCTGGTAGTTTCAGCATCTTTCCCCTCTAACAGCCCATCTGAACGTCCCTGCAGCCCTGCTCCCAGGCCTGGCAAAGAGCACTGCCACCTGTTGCCACTTGAGGTGAATTCTCTTTCTCTGAGACAGTGGCCTGATTCCCTGTCTAAAAATTAAGCTGCTTGTGTTACTGGGGGGAAGCCAGGGAGAGGAAGAGCTAGAGTGCTAATTCTTAATCTGCGCCCCTCTCAGAGCTGGCAGACAGCCCTGGTGCTCAAGAAGGAAGTGGTACTTGATCTAATCGGGTTTTACACCTAACATCAAGAGAGGCTGTTTAGGAATGCAAGCAAACAAACAAAATCCAGTTATTGTCAAGTCAATTGCAACTCATAATGACCCCACGTGTGTCAGAGTAGAACTGTGCTCCATAGGGTTTTCATTGGCTGATTTTTCAGAGGGAGATTGCCAGGCCTTTCTTCTGAGGCACCTATGGGTTGTTTCAAACCTCCAACCTTTCCATTAGCAGCTGAGCATATAAACTCTTGGCACCATCTCCGTTTAGGAGAGCACTTCTTTCTAAATGATGAATCCAGAAGCATTAATCCCCACGTGGGACAAAGTCATGGGCTGTCTGGCCTGCTCAGTCTGACTGTGTCCGAAATAATTTATTGTCTTTACTGCAGTATTTGCAATTTTGGTGATTTTTGTTTGCAACTTTGGTCAACAATATGCAGTATGCTTGTTTCCAGGGGAAAGGAGTTACAGTAATTTAAGATCATTAGAGAACGTTCTGTTACTCCAACAGAAGAAATTAATGAAATCATTTGTGTTCCAGGAAAAGTGTACCCAAGAAAAAGAAATGATTTCAAAAGTCTGTTTCAGATAAGAAAATTATATATACGTATGTTATTCAATCTTTTCTTAAAAATTTCTGTCCTGCAGTTTATGTCTTGATTTAAACAAAAACTATGTAATGAGATCATATCCACTCCAACAAAACCAAAAACTGTAACAATAAAAAAATAAATCTCCAATATTATAAGCACAGACTTAACTTTTTAAGCGAGTGTCTTAATCTGGGCTCTCTACAGGAGTAAAATTAGTGACACATGTATATATATATAGATTTACTCCAAGGAAATGGCTCACACAATTGTGGGGGGCTGGCAAGTTCCAAATCTGTGGATCAGGTGGCTGAAGGCTTCCGCAGACTCACATCCCTAGAACCGGGGGTCAGGCAACGAGAAGTGTGCAGGATCAAGAGAGAGTGAGCTTTGCCAGAACATCTGTTTATAGACTGGAGGCAGGCCCCGCCCCCAAGGAAATGCCCATTTCATCTGATCGGCTGCTCACATCAGATCACAAAATGGAACGTGATTACATAGTGTCTGCCAAACTAAGCCTTCCTAGGAATGCATTAACCATCACAGAGGGGAAGGGAAAAAGCCTTACTATATTAAAACCAATCCTTCCACTATGCCTGTTTTATGAATACTATCCAAAGGTAATGGATTCTAGGGGATTTTTTTTTGGAAAGGGCCGATCAATTAAAGGGTGAGCAGTTATTCTCAAAGGCTCCTCATAAATTTTTTATTTCCCAGTTGTCTCATTTTCAAGATGTTTAAAGTATTTTAAAAGGGAAAGAAAAATTCCAGTTGTGCACAAGAAAATTTCTGAAGGTCCAGGGTGCTTTGATTTACACATATATTTGGCAGACAGGAAAAAAAAACAAAAAACTATTTTTTAATTGCTGTTAACAAAGGTAAGGAGAAAACAAATTCAATTAAAACAATTTTATGTTCTGTAAACCTTCTTCTACAGTACAATTTTAAAAAACCTACAAAAATAGACACAATTTGAACAGTAAAATATATATATATATTTTAATTTATTTCCCCCCATACTTTTATTTTAAACAAGGTAGAAAAGAATATGTAGATAAAACAGCCACTTGCCCACGCATCCTAACTGCAACACTTAAAGAAGAAAACAAGAACAAACTTCAAATTACAGTTTTCTTTTCACTGTCAAACTGCCACATAAAATACATATTTTAAGAAAACCTAAAATGACGCATACTCCCATTACCCTCACAAAACGGCCTTCGTTTTTTGCATGTTGACTTTCTAGCTGTTACTGCCTTGTCCAGGAGTTTATTTTGGGGATTTACAGTTTATTAGGCAGTTAAAATCCTTACCCTATTTCTTGACCTAGGCATACTTTATATGCATTATGCCATTTGCGTCCTGAACCCAAATGTGACCCCTGAACTTAGAGAAGGGGAGAAAATGATCCCTTTGGAAAGTCAGCTTCACCTAAGAGCCTGCAAAGGGTTTAAATTAAACCAGGCAATCTGAGGCCGTTTCAGGAAGCAAGCCACCCAAAGTACCACGTGGATTAATCTGCAAACTCTTGCAAGCTCCTGCACGCCCAAACTGCCCTCGGCTGCTCCACGGCCCAGGAAGACGGTCCAGTCTGCACAGACTTGGCCTTCAAAGCCATCTCCAGCCTCACCTGGGTAAGCATCTCCGTCACCAGCAGTCCATGCAGGCATCGGCCATGCGGCTGGGTAAGGAAGGAGCTGGGATTACCTGCCTTCCACCCTCCGCTCACCTGGAATACTTCTGACCCACCGACGTCTACATCCCACCCGGACGGCAGCCCTCCTCCTTTGCGCCCATCATTGCAAGTCACCTTTTTTTCTGTTCTAATATTTTATTTTTTTAGAGCAGTTTTAGCTTTACAGAAAAACGAAGCAGAAATTACAGAAAGTTTCCACATACCTCTTTGGCACACTGCTTCTCCGATTATTAACATCTTGGGTTTGAGTGATACATTTGTTACAACTGATGAACCAGCATGAATACATTATTCCTAGCTAAAGCCCATAGTTTACATCAGGGTTCACTCTCTGTGGAGCTTCTGTGTGCTACCAGTGGTTAAGCTCTTGACTATTAACCAAAAGGTTGGTGGTTTGAACCCACTCAGGGGTGCCTAGGAAGAAAGTCCTGGTGATCTGCTTCCCCAAGCAGTGCCATTCTCGTCTGCACACACGCAGTCGCCGTGAGGTGGAATCTACTTGACGGCAACTGGGTTCCACTCTTTCTTTTGTGCAGCCCCGTGGGTTTTGACAAATGCATTATGTCACGCATGAATCATGACAGTATCATACAGGACAGCTTCACTGCCCTTGAAATGCCCTGTGCTCCACCTGTTCACCCCTCTCCGCTTCCCTCTAAGCCCCTGCAACCACTGACGTTTTTTTTGTCTCTAGAGCGTTGCCTTTTCCAGGATGTCATATAGTTGGAAGCATACAGTATGTGGCTTTTGCAGACCGGCTCCCTTCACTCAGCAACATACATTTAAAGTTCCGCCATGTCATTCCGTGGTTTGATAGCTTATTTCATTTTATTGCTGAATGATACTCCATTGTATGGATGTACCGCTGCTTGTTTATCCGCCCACCTACTGACGGGCATCTTGGTTGCTTCCCATTTTTGGCAATTGTCTTAGTCATCTAGTGCTGCTGTAACAGAAATACCACACGTGGATGGCTTTAACAAAGAGAAGTTTATTCTCTCACAGTCCAGTAGGCTACAAGTCCAAATTCAGGGCATCAGCTCCAGGGGAAGGCTTTCTCTCTCTGTCGGCTCTGGAGGAAGGTCCTTCTCATCAATCTTCCCTTGGTCTGGGAGCTTCTCTACGAAGGAACCTCAGGTCCAAAGGACGCACTCTGCTCCCAGCACTGCTTTCTTGGTGGTATGAGGTCCCTATGTGTCTCTGCTCACTTCTCTCTTTTATATCTCAAAAGAGAATGGCTTAAGACACTACCTAATCTTGTAGACCTCATCAGTATAACTGCTGCTAGTCCATCTTATTACATCAAAGTGACAGATTTACAACACATACGGAAATCGCATCAGATTACAAAATGGTACACAATTACACCATACTGGGAATCATGACCCAGCCAAGTTGACAGATATTTCTGCGGGACACAATTCAATCCAGGACAGCAATTATAAATAACTACCTTTTTTGAAAACAAGGCACAAGAACTCAAAATACATCCTCTGATTGAGGATCACATATTCAAGACCCTCTACATCTGACACGGGTCGCCACAGCATCACGCATCAACCTCTGGAGGGGCGGGGGCCCAGGTTCCTGGGGACAGAGACTCCAGGCTGCAGGGTCCATTGAGAAAACCCTGATGGAGTCAGAAAGCAAGCTCTATCTTATTAGAGCTCTTTAAAACAGCAAAAAAGGCACTGCGTGTTTAAGCATTATAGATGTTAACGAATTTTCGTGAAACTCGGAATTCACGAAAGCAAAGGTTCCATCCTGGAGTTTTAAACAAAAGAGCACAAAGAACAAGAACATCGTTTTTCGGCATACACTAGAAGTCTACTTCAGCGAAAACTAAAGAGAAGGTTTCTTTGTCCACTCTTGGGGAGAAGTGGATAAATTTCAGTTTGGTAGAGAGGAAAACCTAATCACCGAATCCTGGGCAAAGAGTCAAACGTGGCGTTAAAATAAAGATACGTCAAGTCCTACTACACAGGGCACGGTACCCCCTACCGCTCACAAGCAGGCACAGCTAATAACAGACACAGAATAATGGCAGATTAGAAACAAACTCGCTAAATGAAGAAGCCAGAGGGGCTCATGGCGGGAGAGGGTGCTGGGTTTATTTTGCCTTTACCCAAAAAACAAAAACCAACCCAGATGCCATCAAGTCGATTCCAACTGAAGGTGACCTCATGTGTCAGAGTAGAACTGTGCTCCATAGGGTTTTCAGTGGCTGATTTTTTGGGAGTAGATCACCAGGAATATCTTCTGAGGTGTCTCTGAGTGGACTCGAACCTCCAACCTTTCAGGTAGCAGCTGAGGGCCTTAACCATCTGTACCACCAAGGGGCTCCTTTCCCAAAACACCCCCTCCAGTATCCCAGACTGGTTCCTGGTGCTGCCAGACTGGTGTTAGTGTGTCTGTGTGTATACACACACAGGGGTATGGTTCTGTCCATCTGTGGTGGCGGGTGAGGGTGTGTGCTGGGATAGCACCAGGGGCCCAGTTTTCCCAGCTGATGCCACCTACACAACCTGGGAATGAAGACACATTTAATGAGATTTCCCACTGTCCACTGCTCTTGGTTTTAAGGCACAGCAATGAAAGCATCTGTCACGGATTGAATTCTGTCCCCCAAAAAATGTGTGTATCAGTTTGGCTGGGCCATGATTCCCAGAATTGTGTGGTTGGCCTCCATTTTGTGATTGTAATTTTGTGTTAAAGAGGATTAGGGTGGGATTGTAACACCACCTTTACCCAGGTCACATCCCTGATCCAGTGTAAAGGGAGTTTCCGTGGGGTGTGGCCTGCACCACCTTTTATCTCTCAAGAGATAAAAGGAAAGGGAAGCAAGCAGAGAGTTGGAGACCTCATACCATCAAGAAAGCAGTGCCGGGAGCAGAGTGCGTCCTTTGGACCTGGGGTCCCTGCGCAGAGAAGCTGCTAGTCCAGGGGAACACCAAAGAGAAAAAGACTGACAGAGAGAGAAAGCCTTCCCCTGGAGCTGACACCCTAAATTTGGACTTTTAGCCTACTTTGACTGTGAGGAAATAAATTTGTCTTCGTTAAAACCATCCAGTTGTGGTATTTCTGTTACAGCAGCACTAGATAACCCAGACAGCATCTTGTCCTTTTTCACAATCCTTCCACTTGCTCACAAAAAGGTTTCGGTGATAACCAACATCCGCGAGCGTCACTCAAAGTGCCCACCACCTTCTTCTAACTGTGGGGCCCTTCTTCTCCGAAGCTCAGCAATGCTTCTCATGGAGTGGTGTCATCTCGCCAAGGAAACTCCCCCCACTAAATATACCGAGAACCCACATCCGATACCACTTAGACATCTGGGGGTTTTACGGAACATTCCTTAGTGGGTCAAACTGTCCTGGGGAGGAGAGACGGTGGTTGTTGTTGTCATTCGTTGCCATTATGGACAAGAGAAAGAAACGTTGCCCAGTCCTGCGCCATCTTCATGATTGTTGGTATGTTTGAGTTCACTGTTGGGGTTGCTGCATCAATCCATCTCACTGAGGGATCCCTCATTTTCACTGACCTTTTCCTTTAGCAAACACAGTGTCCTTCTCTAGAGATTGGTCTTTCCCGACGACGCGTCCCAAATAAGTGAGCCAAGGTCTTGCCATCTTAGCTTCTAAGGAGCATTCTGGTTCTGTTCCTCCTGAGACCAACTGAGTCATTATTTCTCGCAGTCCATGATATACGAGAGGCGTGTGCAATGGGGTAGGTGGGGGCTGCACGTGTAGTCTGTGGCCGTCAGTCAGAGAGGATATGAATCATTAAGAGTCAAAATGTTCAGCTGCAGTGTTACACATATGTGTGACCTCATTAAAACAGCACAACCACCCGAGGTGATAGGACTTTTCTTCTTTTTTAAGCCTTCGCTTTCCAGGATGAGGAAGCCCAGAGCAATCAGGCCGCCCACTCGAAATCCACGGTTTGAGTGGCAGTGTTTTCAAGCCCTTTCAGAAGCAGATCGCCAGGCCTTTCTTCCAAGGAACCTCTGGGTGGGCTCAAACTTTTCCGTTTAAGTAGCCAAGCACTTAACCACGTGTACCACCCAGGGGCACCCGGTTTGGTACTTTGTGACTAATAGACACACCAACAACCAGGGCTGTTCAGGAGGTGGCTTCTGCAGGGGGTGAACCAGAAGTAAACGCCAGCAGGAACCACGCTGTGCTCTAAGCTCTCTTCTAGGGAGGCCTGGGACCCCCAGCCCCCTGGCTGTGCCTCTAGATGAAATATCAGGACCACCATCTTCCTAACACCACACCTGCCATACCAACCCAGAGACCCTCAATCCTCAAGCTCTGCTTCATTTTCCAAATGTTGAGCAACATGCATTGTATTCTATTTTATACGCATGAAAATATTGTCGATGTGTGACAACTGTACAATAAAGAGTTACATCACTCCTCAAAAGACCTTGGGTGGCACCGATCAGGATGAATCAGAACGGCTCTGTGAGTCCACAGGCAAATCACAGATCCCCCCCACCAAAAGCAGGCAATGCCATGAACATGAGCTGAGGCAGGCGTCCCGTGTCTAAATTCTACCTTTCCCCAGCCCACTCGCCCATCAGATAAAGATCGTGGAGCAGCCAGGTGTTACTTTTATCCCCATTTTCAAGAGCAGAATGAAGGACAGAAAGCAGGGGCCTGGGAGTTTTTATTCCCATGAAAAAATTTGGTCTCTCCCTCCCAGGTCCATGGAAAACAGCATTTTCTGGAGCCTGCTCAAGAACTTTTAAAACTTAGAGTGATCTTCTCTTTAAGCTACACATTTATTTCTGCCATATCAACTCTCTAAAAGCCATCCCACCAAACCCAATGCTGTTGAGTTGATTTTGACTCATAGTGACCCTATAGGACCAATTCATAGCAACCCTATAGGACACAGTAGAACTGCCCCATAGTTTCCAAGGAGCACCTAGGTGGATCTGAACTGGCGACCTTTTGGCTAGCAACCATAGCTCTTTACCACTACACCACCAGGGTTTCTGCTCTCCCACCAGGCGACGCTAATAACTTGAGTTCTGTAGGTCTCAGGAACGTAGGGGCTGGTCTGAGCCTTTGACTGCCTGACCGACAGCCGCAAGTTCACTGCCAAACGAGCCGCAGACTCGTTGAGGTCAGCATGACACTTCAAGATATTAATTTCAAAAGGCAGTTTTCACTGGTTTATTTCAGATGATAATAGTTTAAATCGAGCTATGAGGTCATTTGCAAACGGGTGCAGCCTGGTAGGTAAGTGTAAATATTTACTTTCATGCAACAATGTGCTGCTCTCCAGCACTGCACGCTGGTGTCCCTCCTTCCCACATCCCTGAATACGGCTGCCACAAGCCATAAGCGTTCCCAGCAGCAGCTCTGACTGTGTGGCCCCTCAAGTCCTCAACCTTTAAAGGCTGCCCTACGGCTCTCAGTACTAAGTCTGTTCCTGGTCTGGCATTCAAGGCTTTCAATTATTCCGAGCCCAGCACCCTCCACCCTCTGCATGTGAGCTGTGTCTCCCGGCTGGGGACACAGCCTCAGGAGCAGGTTTTGTACTCCTCCCACCCACCCTCCTCCCCACTCACACTGTGTTTCCTTTTCTCTGAGGGGAGATCTCAGCACACATTTTCCAAAGGGTGTAAGACCACTTGGAGTCCTTAACCTGTAAACCCTGGTGGTGTAGTGGTTAAGAGCTATGTCTGCTAACCAAAAGGTTGGCAGTTCGAGTCCACCAGGTGCTCCTTGGAAACTCTACAGGGCAGTTCTACTCTGTCTTATAGGGTTGCTATGAGGCGGAGTTGACTTGACAGCAATGGGTTTGTTTTTTTCTTTTTGATTTGGATGGTGTCATGGATTGAAATGTTTCCCCCCAAAATATCTGTCCACTTGGCTGGGTCATGATTCCCAGTATCGTATGATTGTGTACCACTTTGTAATCTGATGTGATTGTAAACTCTATCACTATGATGTAATAAGATGAATTAGCAGCAGTTATACTGATGAGGTATAAAAGATTGGATGGGAGAGTGTCTTAAGCCAATCTCTTTTGAGATATAAAAGACAGAAGCAAGCAAAGACACACGGGAACCTCATACCATCAAGAAAGCAGGGCCAGGAGCAGAGCACGTCCTTTGGACCCAAGGTTCCTGCGCTGAGAAGCTCCCAGACCAAGGAAGACTGATGTATCACAAGGACCTTCCTCCAGAGCCAACAGAGAGAGAAAGCCTTCTCCTGGAGCTGATGCCTTGAATTTGGACTTGTAGCCTACTGGACTGTGAGGAATAAACTTCTCTTGGTAAAGCCATCCACTTGTGGTACTTCTGTTAGAGCAGCACTAGATGACCAAGACAGACAGTTAACATGCTCAGATGCTAACCGAAATGTTGGAGGTTCGGATCCACCTAGAGATGCCTTGGAAGACAGGACTCTGGTAATTTATTTCTAAAAAATGAGCCACTGAAGGCCCTGTGGAGCACAGTTCTCTGATACGCATGGTGCCACCATGAGTCGGCGTCCACACAACAGCAAGCTGGATAAGACAGACTGCCTTCTCCAAGGCCAGACATTCAAGGAGGTGGGTGAGAACACAGAACTCTGACGGTGCTCCTGCCCTGGCTAAGTCACATCCAGCCAGGCTGCTCCACCCTCCATTCTGCTCTTAACAGGACCTGGGTCCAAACAGCCCCTGTGCAACTCAGTATCTTCATTAAAAAAACAAAACAAAACCCATTGTCGTCAAGTCAATTCTGACTCACAGCAGCCCTGAAGGACAGAGAAGAACTGCTCCATAGGGTTTCCAAGGAGTACCTGGTGGATTCGAACTGCCAACCTTCTGGTTAACAATCGTAGCTCTTAACCACTGCACCACCAGAGTTTCCAGTATCTTCAGAGCGGGTGCCAAATAAAGCTTTGCTGGGAGGACAGAGAGGGGCAAGGAAGGCATTAAGAGGAGAAACATTCAAAAGCCAGTATTTTCTTGCTTTAAGATTAAGGTATGCTGGCCTCACAGGATGAGTTGGAAGTGCTCCCTCTTCTTCTGTTTTTTAGAAGAGTGTGAGAAGGGTTGGTGTTAATTCTTCTCTAAATGTTTGGTATAATTCTCCAGTATAGCCGTCTGGTCCTGAGCTTTTCTTTCCTGGGAGGTTTCTCATTGCTGATTCAATCACTTTACTTGTTCTTTAACAGGTGCCACCGAGCTGACTCTGATTCACGGCGACCCCATGTGTGTCAGACTAGAACTGTGCTCCGTTGGGTTTTCAATCGCTGATTTTTGGGAAGATCACCAGGTCTGCCTTGTGAGGCACCTGTATGGATTTGAACCTCCAGCCTTTGGGTTGGCAGCCAGACACGTTAACCGCTTGGGCCACCCAGGAATTCCTGCAGGTCTCCCTAAGACCAGTTGTCATTGAGTCAATTCCGACTCACGGCGATCCCATGTGTGTCAGAGTAGAACTGTGCTCTACAGGGTTTTCGATGGCTGTGATCTTTTGGAAGTAGATCATCAGGGCTCTTCAGAAGCACCTCTGGGCAGGTCTCCCTAGACCCCTTTAAACCCAGCTGGAAAAGTAACACTCAGAACATCGCCAATTATCTCAAGTCAAAACGAAAACATACCACTGGTAGCAAGGGCAGCATCTTCTCCACGATGCATCCTTTCCGTCCCTTGAACTGAGGCAAAGATCTGGAATGGATCCCAATCAACAGGTACAGAGGAACCCACCAATCCCTGGAGAGGGCTTCCTGGCCTTCCTTTTCCTCTGCACACTCCCAACCCTATGCTGGAAGAAGATAAATGTAAAACACAACTCGTGATGGGAACAGAGAAAAGAAAAACCATCCAACCCGTGTTTCACGAGTACAAGAAGACTGGCGCCAGAATCACCGTAGGTGAATTATCCAGGTAATTCCGGGAAGAACAGAGGATGGCTGGAGGCCATCAGCAGGGCAAAAGGCTGGCAGGAGGGAGACCCCTGACTGGCACAGGAAATAGAGGGTATGAAAGATGCCTTCCGTGTTTCCAAGAAGGACAACCTCAAACACAAGCGGGCTCCTGTTCAGCCAGGCCTGGGACAGGTACATTCCACGCCTGACAGCAGCGTGTCGAAGGCCCAAAAGACCTCTGATTGCAACCTCTTGCTGTCGAGTCAATTCCATAAGGTTTGCAATGGCTATAATCGTTATGGAAGTAGGTCTCCAGGCCTTTCTTCCACAGCACCACTGGGTGGATTCAAATTGCCAACCTTGCAGTTAGCAGCCTAGCACTAAACATTTGCGCCACCTAGGGACCTTCTGATCAAGACCATGGTTCTTTAACGCATTTTAGCTGGTGAGAAATGAGATGCCTTCCCCCTAAGATCAGAAATAAGGTAGTCATGTCTCCTCTCACAGCTCCTATTCAACATCGCACTGGAAGTCCCAGGTAATGCAATCAGACAAGAAAAGGAAATAAAAGGTACACAGACTGGCAAGGCAGAGACAAAACAGTCTTTGTTTGCAGATGATATGACCATCTCTCTAGAAAATACCAAAGAATGGAGGAAAACACTGCTGGAACTAATAAGCGATCATAGCAGGGGACCAGGACTCAAGGATAACATACTAAAGTCAACTGCTTTCCTACAGAACAGCAATGAAAAACTGGAATTTGACATTTAGAACACAACACCAAGCAGGAGGAGACAGGAAAGCTGGTGATAGGGAACCCAAGTTTGAGAAGGGACAGTGCTGACATGTCATGGGGTTGTTAACCATTGTCATAAAACAATATGTGTACTAACCGTTTAATGGCAAACTATTTGTTCTGTAAACTTTCATCTAAAGTACAATAAAAATAAAACAAAACACAACACCATTTCCATTAGCACCCACACACAAAATGAAATACTTAGGTATGAATCTAACAAAATACTTATAAGACCTATTTGGGGAAAATCACAAAACCTTGATGAAAGAAATAGTGTTTTATCCTAAACGTACTTTTTTTTTCCAGAAATCTTCTTTTTTCCCGACATAATACATACTGACAACCTACAGCACCCGTTAAGAAATGCTGATCTCGATTTGGGGTGGGGGGCGGTTGTTAGTTACTTCGATTCCCTACTTTCTTGGGAGCAAACTGACTTCCTCTAAGGGGTTCTGGCCCTCACTCCCACCAGCTTGCTGACTAACTTGCCCCAGGGCTGCTGTAACAAATACTACAAGTGGGTGGACTTAAAGAAGTGAAATGTATTTTCTCACGGTTCAGGACGCCGGAAGTTGGAATTCAGGGCATGACTCTGGGGGATCTCCTTCCTCGTCTATTTCAGCTTCTAGCAGCTGGAAATCCTTAGCGTTCCCAGGCTTGTGGGTGCATCTGCCATGTGTATCTGTCTTCCTAGGGGGCCATCCCCCCGAGTGTGGCTCTGCAGTGTGACGGTACGACAGAGCGCTTTATTGTGCCTTTGTCACCAGGGTCTTGTAACTCCCACCCAAGTGATTGCGTGGGACTGTACAAATAAAGTCATTGTGGCCTGCCAAGGGGATTGGAGAGCTTGCTAATAATGCAAATAAAGTTTATGGCACCCGCATGGGGGTGGGACCATGCAAATAAGATCTATGGAATCCTAACAAAGGGATTGATCAGTTTTGCCATCCACTAGCCTTAAAATGAGCCATTCCAGAGGCCGGGAGGGAAAGGATCTCACCACCACCAAGGAAGAAGAGCCAAAAGCGGAGTGTGTCATTTGGACCCGGGATCCCGTGCTGAGAAGCTCCTGGAACCAGGAAACAGAGACAGAGAGAGAGACAGCTGTAACACTGAAGACAGTGAGAAGCGGTGGCAGAGAAATGGTAGCAGGAGAGACAGGCAGCAGATGGTTTCACGGCCCACTGAGCGAGAAAACTGAGTGCCTTCAGGTAGGAGGCTTGCTGGTGGAGTACGGTGCCTCCAGGCACTGGGTGGAGCTAGGTTTGCTGACCCTAGGAACTACAACTGAGTCTGAAGCTTACTGGTGGACTGGGGTGCCTTAGGGCCCTTATCAGCAGAGCTAAAAGAGCTTTGTAACACTTGCCCAAGCAGGGCAGAGGCCGATGGGCCGGAGAGAAGCTTGCCTGTGGGCACAGCTGAAAGGAGGCTGTCCTGATGGAAGAACTGTATCCTGAGTGTCCCTGAACCTGAATTGTAACCTGTTACTTCCCTAATAAACCCCATAATCATGAGCATCGTCTGTGAGCTCCGTGTGGCCACTGCAGTGAACTAGCAAACTCAGCACAAAAGTAGAGAGTGCCGTGGGAGGGAGAGCTGGTGTCAGAATTGGTAAAGGTGGCAGAGACAGGAGGCATGTCTGACCTCCGCCTCATAGGAATCAGCCTGGGGCTGTTGATCTTGGTTCTCTTTCCCCCTTGTGAAGTTAGAGAAAGTCAAAGGATGCTACCCCACACCATTCTTACAGTCTCTGTCTCTTAAAAAAACAAACCCACCAAATCCATTGCTGTCAAGTCGATTCCAACTCATAGCAACCCTACAGGACAGAGTAGAACTGCCCATAGGATTTCCAAGGAGTGCCTGGTGGATTTGAACTGCCGACCTTTTGGTTAACAGACGTACTACCTAACCACTGCACCATGAGGGTTTCCCTCTGTGCCTATTCTGCTCTCTTTTTAACTCAGAAGTGAGTAGGTTTAGAATCCACAACACGCTGGTATTGCCTCATTAACGTGACAAAAGAAAGCCACTATTTACAGGTTCGGGGGTTAGAACTTCGCATTTTGGAGGGACACACTTCAATCCACAACACTTGCTCACTCGCTCTCACTTAGAAACGACTTTATATCTATACAATCCACCGATCTATCCGTATGTACTGCTTAGTGTCTATGTCTACACGTACTAATTCCATGCAGGAATACAGGAATGGACAGATGGCAGCCACCACATTTCTGCTGTCATCTTTGCAGCTCTTCTTCCTGAAAGCTCTCGGCCTCCCCAGACACTTGGCAGACTCGGGCTTGCCTGGGGAGGTAGGCCCAGCCTCTGAAGTCCTCAGCCACGGCTGTCCAGGCCCCTTCCGGCCACTGTTGACAGAGCTGTCTGAGAAAAAGGGCTCTGTCTGACTCACCTCACAGGGCCCAGCACCAAGTTAGCACTTGTTCCCTGGACGAAAACCAAACGCCAGTCCTGCTAGAGGTCACCTGCCCGGACGGAGGGAGGGATATTCTGTACTCCTCCTCCTGGGTACAAACTGAGCTGAGGATGAGAAGGGGGAGACCCCAGTGTGGGGGTCAGCATGAAGAAAGGGTGCGTGCAGGCTGAAGTGGGCCTGATGAACCCCATCCATCTAGTTCCTTCCACCACCAATCTGTCAGTTTGTCATACTGTGGCAGCTTGCATGTCACTATTGTGATAACACGTTCATATTAGCTTATAACAGAAATCGGTGTAAGTTTATTGAAGATACGATCTGCAAATCGGGGTAACATTTCAACTACCCGTAAACCAAACCCACTGCTGTCAAGTCGATGCCAACACACAGCAACCCTATGACTAGAGTGTCAGAAATGTTCCGAAGATGAGAAGAACTTCCAAAATCCTTATACCAAATCTTACTGGCATTGTACTGGGAAAAAGGGTAGCAACAGAACTGATCAACAAATTTGTGGTCAGGAAGGATTGTCGCCCAGCATTGTCTTGAAGAACAATTAAACTAATTACTGATTTACCCTAAACATAGTCCCCAGTCTGACCTTTGGAGTCGGTTTGTATGAAAATGACCGAATTCTTCAAAAGAGCACAGTGCCGGAAGCAAAATAGCCTTATTAGTTTATCTAGGACACTGCTGGACTCAAAAGTGACTTTTAGGAACCAGTTTTTTCAAGGCTCAGGTTCAGAAGGGGGCCTAAGGGCCATGGCTTCTGTGGGTTACCCCAACTTCCATGAAAAGCAGAAATCTGGATTCCGGGAGAATTAAACTGATTTTGTCATTACACGGCTGGAAGTTATTCCACCAGTATTTCAAATACCAGCAGGGTCAGCCATGGTGGTCAGATTTCAGTGGAGCTTCCAGACTAAGCCAGACTAGTGAGACAGAACCCTGACAACGCTGTATTCTTTCCCTGGCTTCCTCTCCGACTGTGTTGTACTGCAAAATCGTTTCCTTTGCTGTGCTCCGCACCCACTCCCCCCAGCTTTGCATTTGATTCCTACTTTTTCTTGGAGATTACATGTAAACCCCATTGTGCCTGTGTCATATGATTAAGAATGTTGTTGACGTAACTTGTAGGAACTTGCTACTTGTAAACCCCTATGAACTCCCTACTTGTAAACCCCTTTAAAAGTAATTTGCCTGCCTGCTCTTGGTGAGCAGTCTTGGCAGCAGCAGCTCCGACTGACTCCATTTCCTTGTACAACGAAATAAAGAGGCCTTTCCTGTCTTCCCACCTGGGTCTCTCATTTATTGGCCAATACAAGTCATGCCAAGCAAGAACCTGGGGTTTCCACCCGGTAATACTAGGAAGAAAGGCCTGAGGATCTACTTCCAAAAGTCAGCCAATGAAAACCTTATGGACCACAACAGAATATTGTCCGACTCACTCGCTTTGGTCATATCATCAGAAGGGACCAATCACTGGAGGAGGACATCAAGTTTGGTGAAGTAGAGAATTAGCAAGGTCAAGGGAGACCCTCAGGGAGACGGACTGGCACAAGAGCCCCAACGATGGACTCGAACATGCTGGTGGTGGTAAGGATGAGGCAGGACTGGTTAGTGTTTCATTCAGTTGTACATAAGGTCACCATGAGTCACAGTGGGCTCTACAGTAGCTAGCTAGCTAGCTGGCTCTTTCCTTTACCTGGCCCAACTGCCGCCATGCATAAGAAATTACAGTCAGTCAATTCAAACATTCAATTCCAAATCCACAGAAGTTGAGTGGGACGTGTTGAAGAAGGAAATTAAAGCAGACATCTTACTTTGATTTGAGCGTTTTTCTTATCCAGGAAACCAAAGATTAAACTTAAAAAGCTTGACCCAAACTGCAAAAGCCTGCTAGCAACCGCTTTACAGCAATGTCAATTCGTCTTATCCTGCTATAAAAGGATAGTTGTCAAACCACTACGTCCTAATTTAAATCTCAGAAAGGCTCATGGCTTCAGTGGGGAGAGGGACAAATTCTTAGCAGTCAGGCCAGAAGTAACCAGTATCAGCTGATGTCGGGGGGGGGGTGCAGTGGGAGGCAGGGTCAATCAGTCGCGTTAAGATTAGCCAGCGTTTGATCTTATGTATTCCTCCCCCCTCTTCTCCTGGTGGAGCACTGGTTAAAAGCTTGGCTGCTAACCAAAAGGTCGGCAGTTCGAATCCACCAGCCACTCCTTGGAAGCCCTATGGGGCAGTTCTACCCTGTCCTATAGGGTCGCTATGACTATGAGTCAGAATCGACTCGAGGGCAACGGGTTTCATCTCTTGATTGGGGGGGGCCATTTGCTTTCTTCTGGAACCAGAACGATCTCCCTATCTGGATATAGGGTAACTGCTCAGAAAAAAACCTTACGTTCAAATGCCTTTGAGTTTCTATTATTTTTAAGGGAAGAATTGCGGAAGTCCTTGTCACCTGCGGGGAGAAAGAGCTTAACAGCATCCCCGCTGTGCTGTGGGCAGTCAGCAGGCCAGGCCCACTCCCCAGAGCGAAACTGGGGGGAAGGCCGTTCTCTCCCATAGAAAGCTGCAACACTCAGATCCCCATGGTCGGAAAGGGGGGAGAAACCCAACCCTCACCCACCAGGAAAGCTGCCCGTGTGGCAACTGCTACATTTCCTACTCTGAGGAAGGGGAGTCCCGAAAAGCATATTCAAGTTGATCTCGTTTATTTCAAGGGGCAAAATACGGTTGTTGATGTCACTTCAGTCTCAATTAAAAAAACAAAACCCAAACCTACACCGAGCTGGAGGTGCAGGTTGTGTTAGCCGAAGTCACTGCTGTCTACACCTCCTGCCCCCATCCTAACTTCCCTGCCAACCTCGCTGGCCTTTCAACAGCCACTCTCCGGCACTAAGGGCCTTTCACAAACTTTCTTTCTGAAATGCTTTTTGGTCTCTGGAGTGTGGGGGGACGAAGGGGGAGAGAAGAGCACAATAACTTTGAGCTCCAGGCTTTTCAGCAAGCTGCCTGGAGCCAACAGCATAAATCAGGGGACGTTTTAGTCTTTCAGGGCAGAGGAAATGGCTCTCTAGCTAAGTTCCCTACTGTTTCTTAAAGTGATTATTTTGATTTAAACTGCCGCCGAAGGCTAGGCTTTCGGCTACTAGCTTCAGGGCGTTTGTCCTGGGAGACTGGAGCACAAAGAAACCCTGTTTGCCGGTGGCCCAGGACACCACGCGGTGGCATATGGTCCTGGGTCGGCTCTAAGGACTCACTCTTTTCATAGACAGACACTTGTTCCTGGCCTGGCAGAGAGGAGGGTAAAGGCCCAAGGTCGCTGCCAGCCCTACAGACACCACTCACTTCTAAGCCAATCGCTGTCACACACACTGTGGTTTTACTTGAGACCTTTCGGTTGTCTGCAAAATAGGAGATTCTCTCCATGTTTGGGGAAAATCTCATTGCCACCACAACCTACACAGTCTGAGAAAGTTGAAAAGAAAAACAGACCCCGGGTGGATTCGCTGATTTAAAAAGGCTGCGTTTAGTGATGGTTTTCCATGCTGTCCACGGCATACAGAAAAGGAAAACTGGAAATGTGCTCTCTGCATATTGTGACTAATTTACGGCAAGCATTTCATGTTTTACAAAATATTGGAAGACAAAGAAAAACGCAGTCATGACAACAGCTCAAAATTGCGAATCCGATCAAAAATAGGAGTTAGCGTGGCCAGCTGGTACAGGAGCAGCTGACAAAAGAGATGCCTTATTTTCTACCTACCCCCACTCTCAAGGTGCTCAAAGGCAGGGCAAGGGAAGGAAGGGGTGCTTTCTCAGAAAGGGCCCTCTGTCCAGGGACACAGAACCCTGCGGGAGCCCGTGGTCCTTCACATCCTTCTCCTGTCCACCCCCAGCATCTGGCCTGGACAACCCCGGGTCAGAGCCCTGTCCTGGGGGACTCAGACCCTGATTCACCTGTGAAGTTCCTTTGGGGGCTGCTGCAACTAGCCTGGGCTGCAAGGCCGGGCCTGCCCCCAAACTAGAGAACCCCAGGCCAGCCCTGCCCAAAAGTTTGAATGCAGAGGATGTTCATGGTACATCAGTCCTAGAAAACCAACTTTGTCCTCACCGCCATTTAATTCTTACTCAAGACTGCCTGAACTAAGAATGGGCAACCTGACTAAAAACCTGAAAATCAAACCCGTTGCCGTTGAGTCAATTCCGACTCATACCGACCCTACAGGACAGAGAGATGAGAGAGCAGAACTGCCCCATAGGGTTTCCAAGGAGCGCCTGGTGGACTCGAACTGCCAGTCTTTTGGTTAGCGGCCGTAGCTCTTACCACTAGGCAACCAGGGTTTCAGATTCCTGACTCGCACATGTCAGATGTTAAGTTACAACTCTTACCTAGAGCGTAGAGCTTACTCCAGAGTATTTTCTTAGCCAGCTATATTAAGGCATAACTTTTTGTGATAATTAATGTTATGTGTCAGCGTGGCTGGCCTATCGTGCCCAGTTGCTTGGTCAAACACTAGTCTAAATGCCGTTAGGAAGTAGTTATACCTGCTTAAATCAGTTAGTCTTAAATAAAGCATATTATCCTCCATAATCCAATAAGTTGAAGGCTTTAAGAGCAAAAAGGGAGTGTCCCTAGTATGTAATCTGCCTCCAGGCTATAAACAGACACGTGGCCAGAACTCCTTCACTCTTCCCATCACCTGATTGGCGGGATTTGGGACACAAGACTCCAGGAGTCTCCAGCCTGTTGCCTGACCCACAGATTTTGGACTTGCCAATCCCCCACAACTGCATGAGCCAATTCCTTAAAATAAATACTTCCCATATACATATAAATAAAATCTTTCTGGTTCTCTTTCTCCAGGGAACCCTAGGACACTTACGTACAAAAAAATGAACTCACTGGAGGTGAACGTTTAAAAAAATAAAATTATTGTGGTGAAATACATATAACAAAACATTTGCCATGTTAACCGCTTTTACGTGTACAATTCAATGACCTTACTTACGTTTCCCATGTTGGGTAACAATCACCGCCACCTGTTTCCACTTTTTCTCACCATTAGGTGTACATTTTGATGAGTTTTGACAAACGTATATATCCACGTAGCCACCCTCAAAGTCAAGATACAAAATATTTCTATCACCCCTAAAAAAGCAGTTGGCAGACATGACCACAGTGAGGAGGAACAGGCACAGGTACGTGGTGACACAGATGGAGGGATCCCAGGAGGCCACCACATCTGAGAACGTCTCTGGTTGGGCTGTCACAGTGCCTGCCCTCCTGCAAGGGAGTTGGAGACTTGGGTCCAACCATGGGCCCACTACCGTCCTCTACCTGGATGACCTCGATCAAGTTACTTGATCACACTACACCTCAGTTTCCTCTTAGTAAAACTAAGAGTGCTGCTGAGCGTATTTCACACGTTCTCTCAGCAGTAGTAAGGAAATCTCACTTAAAACCTCACTATTCAAAATGCGGAATCCAATTAGAACCAAGATGGCGGCTTAGTCACACACACCACAATGTCCCCCTGCAACAAAGACCCAAAAAAACAAAGTGAAACAGAAGCACATAACAATCTGGGAACCCTGGATATCAAAAAAGAATGTCTAAGAAGTGAAGCAAACACTGACTGGCTGGAAACAGTGAGTGAAAGCAGCGAAAGAGGAGTACATAGGAAAGCAGGAGCTCAGCCAGCCATCCTGGACCAACACGGCCATCTTAGGACAATGCCAGCAGCAGCAACCCCGAGTGAAGAAAACAACAAGGCAACTTCACAACGTTCCCAAAACGGACAGAGAAACCCTATCGACACACAGAAAGAAGCAGAGGCAGGGAGGGAGCCAGGATCCAGAACCGGAGATACTCAGAAACGGGGGCCTCTGACCTCAGGGGTGAGTGGTGCAGTTGAAGTGGTAAAACCTCAGAATGTCAGCAGGAGGTCTCCCACCCAGTTGGCCCCCCTCCTTGGTCTCGAGATGGTACAGGTCCCACTCGCTGCCTGTAGCAGACACGAGGTGCCCCAGCACTGGCATATCCTAGCAAGAAGGACATGATCTCCCCCACCTCATCCTCGGAGGCAGCAGAAGGTCCCATACCTGCACTACCTTGCCTGACTGGGGGACCAAAACACGAGCCTATCCTCTTCCCCACCCCACCCCACCCCACCCCATCCACTACCACCCCTTACCCACCTGACGAGCAAGATTAGGTGTGCCCCCTTGCATGCATACACCTGCCACCTACAACCCCCCTTAAGGGTCTGGTGGGGAGCAGCAGGGAGACAGCAAGAGAGCTGGCCCACCGCTCCCTCCTCCCTCCTTCCCCCGTCCAAAGATGGGAGGAGGAGACACAACTGCGTATGCATCCCTGTACTGCTCCTTCCTCCCTCCCACCACCTGGTGTGAGGTGGAGGCAGTGCCACTGTGCACGCATTTGCCCGGCATGACTCCCTCCATTAATCCACCCAAAAAGGGGCAAAGGAGCTGCAAGAGCACACACATTCCCAGGCAGCCCCTTCCTCCCTGCCCCCACCCAGGATGAGGCGGGGTAGAGCAACTGCACACACATTGGCCAGGGTCCCCTTCAACCACCCACACCTCCATTCACAACTGACGAGAGGTGACAATCACGCCCCCACTCACTCACCACAACCACCACACCGTGCACTCTACCCGCAAGGACGGCACTACTCCTTGCTTTTATACCACTGAACCGAAGACAAACGGAGGCAAAAGCCTGGCCAACCAACCCTCTGCTGTCCTGCCAGACCAATAAACAGAGACCTGAGCTCCCACACCTATCCACCACCCCACTCTTCCGAGACAGGTAGAGAGTGCTCCAGCACAGCCAGTCCAGCGACCAGAGCACCATGCCAGCCATGCCTGCCAGGAATCATCAAAACAAAACAAAAGGACAGGACCCAGCAAACAATTACACAATTAAAAGATAAATACAGTAATCTCTTAAGGTACCAGGGAAAACAGAGAAAAACAAACCACCTAAAGAAGCAGGACAAGATGGCCTCAGCAAGGGACCCAAATAAAGAACCAGAAATCCTCCCTGAGGAAGAAAATGTCATAGAGCTTCCTGATAAGGAATTCAAAAGACTTATGTATAGGGTCCTCAACGGAATCAAGGAAAACACAGACAAAACACTAGAAGAACTCAGGAAAACAATACAAGAACAAAATGACAAAATAAACAGACAACTGGAAACCATTTAAAAACAGCAACTAGAAATCCAGAAGCTGAACAGTCAAATGTCAGAAACAGACAACTTAATGGAAAGTCATATGAGTAGAAATGAAAAACAGTGACAGGATCAGCAGAATACAAGCCAAATCCCTTGACACTAATCTGTCCGAACAACAATTAAAAGAAGAAAGAAGAAAGCCTAAGAGTCATGTGGAACACCATCAAGAGGAATAACTTACGTGTGATCGGAATCCCAGAAGGGGAGGAGTCAACAAAAAGCACAGAGAGAATTGCTGAAGATTTGTCAACAGAGAAACCTCCCTAATATCATGAAAGGAGAAGACGAAAATACCCCAAGTAAGAAATGAGATGGGTGACACTACAGTAGAACTGACTGAAATAGAAAAGAAGATAACAGAATGCTACAAAACATTATACTCCAACATATTTGACAACCTAGAAGAAATGGACAAATTTCTAGAAACACACTACCTACCTAAACTAACACAAACTGAGGTCGAAAATCTGAACAGATCCGAAACAAAAGAAGAAACTGAAGGGGTCATAAAAAATAGTCCCAGCCAAAAAAAGAAAGAAAAACCTGACCCAGACAGCTTCACTGGAGAAATCCACCAAGCCTTCAGTGAAGAGCTGAAACCAATTCTACTCAAACTACTCCAAAAACAGAAAACGAAGGACTAGCCCCGAATTTATTCTATGAAGCCAGCATAACCTTGATACCAAAGCCAGGCAAAGACATCACTACAAAAGAAAACAACAGATCAATAATAACCGTCATGGATACAGACACAAAAATTCTCAACAAAATTGTGGCCAATAGAATTCAACAGCTAACCAAAAAAAATAATAATATATCACGACCAAGGAGGATCATACCAGGCATGCAAGAATGGTTCGACATTGGAAAATCAATCAAAGTAATCCACCACATAAATAAAACAAAGGAAAAGAATCACAAGATCATATCAATCAATGCAGAAAAGGGATCTGATAAAGTCCAGCAGCCATTCCTGATTAAAAAAAAAAAAACTCAGCAAAATAGGAATAGAAGGAAAATTACTTAAAATACTAAAGGGAATTTATACAAAACCAACAGCCAACATTATCCTCAATGGAATGAGTCTGAAAGAATTCCTTTTGAGAGCAAGAACCAGACAAGAATGCTCCTCATCATGACTCTTTATTCAACATTGTCTTGTAAGTCCTAGCGAGAGCAATCAGGTAAGAAAAGGAAATAAAGCACATCCAAATCAGTAAGTAAGAAGTAAAACTATCCCTATTCACAGATAATAGGATATTACACATAGAAAAATCCTAAATACTCCACAAGAAAGTTACTGGCACTAATAGAAGGATTCAGCAAAGTGGCAGGATAGAAGATCAACATATAAAACTCAGTTGGATTCCTCTATATAAAAAAGAGAATTTGGAAAGGAAAATCAGGTAAACAATACCACTTACAATAGCCCTCAAAAAGATAAAATATGTAAGAATAAATCTACACAGGGACATAAATGACTTATACAAAGGAAACTATAAAACACTACTGCAAGAAACCGAAAGAGACCTACATAAATGGAAAAACATACCATGCTCTTGGATAGGAAGACTTAACATTGTGAAAATGTCAATACTACCCAAAGCAATATACAGATATAATGCAATCCTGATCCAAATCCTAACGGCATTCTTCAACAAGATGGAAAAACTAATCACTAACTTAACATGGAAGGGAAAGAGGTCCCGAATAAATAAAGCTTTTTTAAAGGAGAAGAACAAAATAGGAGGCCTCACACTACCTGATCTCAGAATCTACTATACAACCATGGTAATCAGAACAACCTGGTACCGGTATAACAACAGACACATAGACCAATGAAACAGAATTGAGAACCCAGACATAAAGCCATCCGCCTATGGACAGCTGATCTTTGACAAACTATAAAATGGGGAAGGGACAGTCTTTTTAACAAATGATGCTGGCAAAACTGAATATCTATCTATAGAAAAATGAAACATGACCATTATCTCACACCATAAATAAAAACTAACTCGAAAGGGATCAAAGACATAAATATAACACCTAAAACTATAAAGATCATTGAGGAAAGAATAGAGATAATGCTAGGGGTCATAATATATGGCATAAATAGAATACCAAACAAAACTAAAAACGCGCACATAGACGAAAATGAACTTGATAAATGGGACCTCCTAAAAATTAAACATTATGCACAACAAAAGACTTGTCCGAAAGAGTAAAAACAGAACCTACAGGTTGGGAAAAATTTTTTGGCCACAACATATCCCACAAGGGTCTGGTCTTTACACTTATAGAGAACTTCAACACCTCAACAACAAAAACAGGGGAAGAATCCAATAACAAATGGGCAAAAGCTATGAACAGACACTACACCAAAGAAGACATTCAGGCTTCTATCAAACATATAAAGAAGCGCTCGTGATCATTAGCCATTACCAAAAACCCATGGCCAACAAGTCGATTCCAACTCACAGTGACCCTATAGGATGAAGTAGAACTGCCCCATTGGGTTTCCAAGGAGCAGCTGGTGGATTCGAACTCCTGACCTTTTGGTTAGCAGCTGTAGCTCTTAACCACAATGCATAAACATTTCTGGCACTAATCCAAAAAACAGAAAAGAACAAATGTTGGCAAGGTTGTGGGGAGATTGGAACAAGGTTGTGGGAATGTAAAATGGTACAACCACTATGGAAAACAGTATGGTGCTTCCTCAAAAAGCTAGAAATAAAATACCACATGATCCAGCAATCTCACTCCTAGGTATACACCCTAAAGCAATAAGAGAAGTGACATGAACACACATATGCACACCCATGTTCACTGCAGCATTATTCACAACAGCAAAAAGGTGGCAACAACCCAAGTGCCCACCAACAGGCTTACACAACAGGCTTACAAACAGGAAAAAAAAATTCTTTGATGGTTACCAGGGATTAGAGGGGGAGGGACAGTAATTTACCAAACAGATAGTAGCCTCGTGTTAATACTGGTGAAGGGAAAGGCAATATACAATATGGGAGAAGTCAGCAAAACACGGCCAAGGCAAGAGAGGACGCTGAAAGGAACTCGAGAATAAAGCACAACTAGGGTAACTACTCCAGAATAGACAATTCTGCAACCTCAACAATAGTATTAACAAACAATAATTTACAAATGAATACACAGATAGATATTCCGAGAGGTGCAGGAGGGTGTAAGGGAGCACAGCCACTGGCAGACACAGGTTTGGTGGCAGATATTTCTAACTACATGACTGTAAGTGCTCCTCATATATTAATATAGACAACACAGCACACAAGTGGCAGAGTCAGGGAAATCTCTTAGACATAACCAAACACCTCTCGGGATGCAGTTTCCAGGCTTGAAGGCAAAGGACTATAGACTCGGGGGACATCTATGTCAATTGGCACAACATAGCTCTTAAAAACAATGCTCTACATCCTACTTGGGTGAGCTGCGTCTGGGGTCTTGAAAGCTTGCGAGCGGCCATCTGAGATACAACTATTGGTCTCTTTCAGTCTGGAGCAAAGGAGAGTGAAAAAAACCAACGACTCAAAGAAGAAATTAGTTCAAAGGACTAACGGACCACATGAACCACAACCTACATGACCCCAAGACCAAAAGAACTAAATGGTGCCCAGCTACTACTACTGACTGCTCTAACTGGGATCACCACAGAGGGTCCCAGACAGAACAGGAGAAAAACGTAAAACAAAAACTCAAATTCACAAAAAAGGACCAGACTTACCGGTCTCACAGAGACTGGAAGCACCCCCGAGAATATAGTCCTATGACACTCTCTGACCTGGAACTGAAGCCACTGCGGGACACCACCTTCCAGCCAAACAACAGACAAATCCATAAAATAAGCAATGAAACCTGAGAGGAACGTGCTCCTTGTAACTGTTAGCTGCCATAAATCATAGCGTCTCTATGTACAACAGAATGAAACACTGCCTGGTCCTGTGCCATCCTCACAATCATTGTTATGCTTGAGCCCATCGTTGCAGCCACTGTGTCAATCCATCTCGTGGAGGGTCTTCCTCTTTTGCACTCACCCTCTGCTGTACCTAGCATGATGTCCTTCTCCAGGGGCTGGTCCCTTCTGATAACATGTCTAAAGTATGTGAGACAAAGTCTTGTCATCCTTGCTTCTAATGAGCATTCTGGTGGTACTTCTTCCAAGACAAGTTTATTCGTTCTTCTGGCAGTCCATGGTACATTCAATATTCTTCAGAAATACCATAATTCAAAGGCATCAATTCTCCTTCAGTCTTCCTTATTCATTGTCCAGCTTTCGCATGCATATGAAGCGACTGAAAACACCATAGCTTGGGTCAAGCGCACCTTAGTCCTTAAAGTGACATCTTTGCTTTTTAACACTTTAAATAGGTCTTTTGCAGCAGACGTGCCCAATGCAATACGTTGTTTGATTTCTTGACTGCTGCTTCCATGTGCACTGATTGTGGACCCAAGTAAAATGAAAACCTTTAAACTTCAGTATTTTCTCCATTTATCATGATGTTGCTTATTGGTCCAGTTGTGAGAATTTCTGTTTTCTTTTGAGATGTAATCCATACTGAAGGCTGTGGTCTTTGACCTTCATCAATAAGTACTTCAAATCTTCTTCATTTTCAGCAAGCAAAGCAAGGCTGTGCCACCTGCATATCGCAGGTTGTTAATGAGACTTCCTCCAATTCTGACGCTGCATTCTTCTTCATACAGTTCAGCTTCCCGGATTATTGGCTCAGAATACAGATTGAAAAAGTATGGTGGAAGGCTACAACCCTGACATACATCTTTCTTGACTTTAAACCACGCAGTATCCCCTTGTTCTGTTCCAATGACTGCCTCTTGTTTAAATTACAGGTTCCTCATGAGCACAATTAAGTGTTCTGGAATTCCCATTCTTCGCAATGTTATCCATAATTTGTTAGGATCCACACAGTCACATGCCTTTGCATAATCGATAACACACAAGTAAATATCTTTCTGGTTTCTCTGCTTTCAGCCAGGATCCATCTGACATCAGCAATGATATCCCTCGTTCCATGTCCTCTTCTGAATCCAGCTTGAATTTCTGGCAGTTCCCTGTTGATGTACTGCTGCAACCACTTTTAAACGAACTTCAGCAAAATTTTACTTGTGTGTGATATTAATGATATTGTTCGATAATTTCTGCATTCTTTTGGATCTCCCTTCTTTGGAATGGGTACAAATACGGCTCTCTTCCAGTCGGTTGGCCAGGTAGCTGTCTTCCATATTTCTTGGCATAGATGAGTGAGCACTTCTAGTGCTGCACCCATTTGTTGAAACATCTCAATTGGTATCCCGTCAATTCCTGAAGCCTTGTTTTTCACCAATGCCTTCAGTGCAGCTTGGACCTCTTCCTTGAGTACCATCGGTTCTTGATCATATGCTGCCTCCTGAAATGGCTGCACGTCAACCAATTCTTTTTGGCTCAGTGACTCTGTATATTCCTTCCATTTTCTTTTGATGCTTCCTGCGCTGTTTAATATTTTCCCTGTAAAATCCTGCAATATTGCAATTCGAGGCTTGAATTTTTTCTTCAGTTCTTTCAGCTTGAGAAATGCCAAGTGTGTTCTTTCCTTTTGGTTTTCTATCTCCAGGTCTTTACGTATTTCATTATAATACTTTATTCTATCTTCTCGAGCCGTCCCTTGAAATCTTCTGTTTAGCTTTTTTACTTCATATTTCTTCCTTTCGCTTTAGCTACTCTACGTTCAACAGCAAATTTCAGAGTCTCTTCTGACATCCATTTTGGTCTTTTCTTTCTTTCCTGTCTTTATAATGACCTCTTGCTTTCTTCATGTATGATGTCCTTGATATCACTCCACAACTCGTCTGGTCTTTTAGTGTTCAGCGTTCAAGTTATTAGTGTTCAGTGTTCAAGTCTATTCTTGAGATGGTCTCTAAATTCAGGTGGGATATACTCAAGGTCATACTTTGGCTCTCGTGGACTTGTTCTAATTTTCTTCAGCTTCAACTTGAACCTGCATATGAGCAGTTGATGGTCTGTTTCACAGTTAGCCCCTGGCCTTGTTTTGACTTATAATATTGAACGTTTCCATCATCTCTTTCCACAGACATAGTCAAGTTGATTCCTGTGTTTTCCATCTGGCAAGGTCCACATGTATAGTCACCATTTATGTTGTTGGAAACAGATATTTGCATGAATGAGTCGTTGGTCTTGCAAAATTGTATCATGAAATCTCCAGTGTTGTTTCTATCACTAAGGCCATGTTTTCCAACTACCGATCCTTCTTCATTTCCAACTTTCACATTCCAATAGCCAGTAACTGTCAATGCATCTTGATTGCACGCTCGATCCATTTCAGACTGCGGATGCTGGTAAAAATCTTCAACTTCTTCATCTTTGGCCTTAGTGGTTGATGCGTAAATTTGAATAAGAGTGGTGTTAACTGGTCTTCCTTGTAGGCGGAAGGATATTAGCCTATCACTGTCAGCGTTGTACTTCAGGATAGTCTTGGAATGTTCTTTTTGACAATGAATGTGACGACATTCCTCTTCAATTTGTCATTCCCGGCATAGTAGACCATAAGATTGTCTGATTCAAAATGGCCAATATCAGTCCATTTCAGCTCACTAATGCCTGGGATATTGATGTTTATCTGTTCCATTTCATTTGTGACGATTTCCAATTTTCCTAGATTCATACTTAATACATTCCACGTTCCAATTACCAACGGTTGTTTCCAGGAGTTTCTTCTCATTTTGAGTCATGCCACATCAGCAAATGAAGGTCCCGAAAGCTTGACTCCATCCATGTCATTAAGGTTGACTCTACTTTGAGAAAGTAGCTCTTCCTCAGTCGTATTCTGAGTGTCTTCCAACCTGAGGGGCTCATCTTCTGGCACTATATATCAGACAACGTTCCACTGCTATTCATAAGGTTTTCACTAGCCAGTTTTTTCAGAAGTAGATTGAGGGTCCTTCTTAGTCTATCTTAGTCTGGAGGCTCTGCTGAAACCTGTCCACCAAGGGTGACCCTGCTGGTATTTGAAATACGTGTGGCAAAGCTTCCAGGATCACAGCAACACAAGCCACCACAGTACAACAAACTGACAGACATATAGTGGCCATGCTCCTTAGAACAATTAATTACACAAGATCAAGAGGGCAATATTTAACTAACAATGCACAAACACCAGAAGAGTAAATAGTTATGTTGGAGTGCCTAAAAATTAAACACTTATGCTCATCAGAAAACTTCACAAAAAGACTAAAAAGAGAACCTACAGATTGGGGAAATTTTTTTGGCTATGACATAGCAGACAAGGGTCTGATCTCTAAAATCTACAAAATACTTTAGCACCTCAACAACAAAAAGACAATCCAACTAAAAAATGGGCAAAGGATATGAACAGACACTTCACAAAAGGAGACATTTAGGCAGCTAACAGACACATAAGGAAATGAGTGCAATCATTAGCCATTAGAGAAATGCACATCAAAACTACAATGAGATACCATCTCACCCTGACAATACTGGCGCTAATCAAAAAAGAAAATCAGAAAATAAATCATGGAGAGGTTGCGGGGAGACTTGAATTCTTATGCAGTGCTGGTGGGAATGTAAAACAGACAATCACTATGAAAAACAATATGGCACCTCTCTAAAAAGCTAGAAAGAGAAATACCATACGATCCAGCAGTCCCACTCCTAGGAATATATCCTAGAAAAATAAAAGCCATCACACGAATAGGCATGTGCACACCCATGTTCACTGCAGCATTGTTCACAATAGCAAAAAGATGGAAACAACCCAAGTGCTCATTAACTGGTACATGGCTAAACAAATCACGGTACATACACACAATGGAATACTACTCAATGACAAACAACGATGAATCCTTGAAACACCTCACAACATGGATGAATCTGGAGGGCATTATGCTGAGTGAAATAAGTCAATCACAAAAGGGCAAATACTGCACAAGACCACTATTATAAAAGCTCAAGGAAAGGTTTACACACAGAAAAAAAAATCTTTGATGGTTCTGAGGGTGGGCAAGGAAACCACTAACTACATAGTAGACAAGTATCAGCTTTGGTGAAGGGAAAGACAACACACAGTATAGAGGGAGTCAGCACAACTTGACCAGGCAAAGTCACAGAAACTTTATAGACACATCCAAACACCTTGAGGGACCGAGCTGCTGGGGCTGAGCGCTCGGGACCATAGTCTCGGGGGACATCTAGGTCAATTGCTGTAAGATAGTTCATAAAGAATATGTTCTACATCTCCCTTTGGTGAGTAGCGTCTGGGGTCTTAAAAACTTATGAGCAGCTATGTAAGCTGCATCCATTGGTTCCATCCCATCCAGAGCTAAGAAGAATGAAGAAAACCAAAGACATAAGGAAAATATTAGTCCAAAGGACTAATGGATGGACCACATGAACCACAACCTCCACCAGCATAAGCCCAGAAGAACTAGATGGTGCCCAGCTACCACCACCAACCGCTGTGACAGAGATCACAACAGAGACTGCCAGACAGAGCAGGAAAAAAATGTACAACAAAATTCAAATTCACAAAAAAAGACCAGACGGCTGGTCTGACAGAGACTGGAGGAACCCCTGAGACTGTGGTCCTGGACACTAAGCTAACTCAGAACTGAAACTACTCCTGAAGCTCACTTTTCAGAAAACGATTAGACAGGCCTATAAAATAAACAAGAACACACGTGAG
>NW_004444137.1:1978200-1991580 GCF_000243295.1 Trichechus manatus latirostris | reverse complement strand
ACCCCTCAGTCCCCGCAAGTGCCCTCTGCTGTGGCCCCTGGACCTCGTTATGACTCCAGAGCTCTGGAGAACATAGCTGGAAAGTCACGGGGCTAGAAAATATCTTTGTATTTATAATCACTCCCTTGCCTTTTATGGAGGATGGGTGCCATACCCCTGGGAAACCGATGATCCAAACATCTACTACATTATGCCTCCAGAAATTATTTGTCAAAGTGCATAAAGACATATATAGGAAGAAATGCCCCCAGCAGGCATCCGCCAAACCCAGTGCGCAGCGTGGAATTGCCAAGGAGCAGAGCTAAGGTGCAGACACCCTCGGAGAGATGGATTGGCGCAATAGCCGCAGTGACGGACTCCAACATGCTGACAATTGTGAGGATGACGCAGGACCAGGCAAGATTACATTCTACTGTACATGAGAGGTCGCCATGAGTCAGAGTCATCTTGATGGCAGCTATCTATCAATCTCAATCTTTGTCTGCCTATCTATTTATCTATCTATCATCTGCCTACCTATCATCTATCTATCCATCATCTATCATCTATCTATCCATCATCTATCATCTATCTATCCATCATCTATCATCTATCCATCATCTATCTATCCATCTATCTATCCATCATCTATCATTTATCTATCCATCTATCATCTATCTATCTATCATCTATCCGTCATCTATTATCTATCCATCATCTCTCTATCCATCATCTATCTATCATCTATTATCTATCATATATCTATATCTATCATCTCTCTATCCATCTATCTCTCTGTCTACTATCTACCATCTATCTCTCTCTATCATCTATCTATCCATCAACTATCTCTCTAACTTTCTATCGTCTATCATCTGTATCTCTATCATCCATCTATCTATATGTATCTCTCTCTATCATCTATCTATCATCTATCTATATCTATCATCTATCTCTCCATCATCTATCATCTATCCATCTATCTGCTATCATCTATCTACTATCTATCATCTATCTCTATATCTATCTATCATCTGTATCTACCATCCATCTCACTATCAGACTCTATCATCTATCTATCCATCATCTATCTTTCTATCTCTCTATCATCTATCTATCTATCTATTTATCTATCTATCTGTCTGTCTGCCTGTCTATCTAAGGGCACTGCAAGCTGAGGGAACAGCCTGTACAAAGGTATGGGGGGTGAAAATCCACCTTTCAGGGGAGAGTGGGGTACGGGGAGGATAGCAGGGGAGTCCAGCACGGGAGACAGGAGTTATGAAAAGGAGTCTGGACTGGAAGTGGGGGCGACCCCATCTTTTCCAAAAGTGTAGTGGGGCTATTGCAGCCAAGATGGATGGCCATTCACAGCAGCTCCCTGAGCCGAGGCCAGAACTCTGTTGCCCCAGAGATAACTCAACAGAGAAATGAGAAGAGCCATTCAAGGTGCCAGCTCTGCGAACTGCAGAGTACAAAACCAAGGACGAGCTGGGAGCAGGAAGGCGTGCTGGTTAGCATGGCACACCTACACAGGCTCCAGGCCAGGGGCTCCCCTGGAAGCAGTATTCCCAACCCCTGACAGACGCCTCCTTCCTTGGACACACCCCATTAGCCCAGAGGGCACCATGGCCCCCAACCTGAGCTGATTACAGCCTGCTGTCCCACTTTCCGGGTCTCAGACCCATTGCTACTGAAATCTTCTCTTGCTCCGACATACATTACGTCCAAAAATGGAAGGCAATGTTCTCAGGTCAAACAGAACCACAAACGCTTAGCCAGAAAGGGCTCCCCAAACCTAATTCTCCCCGCGTAGGCAGGCTCTGGGGCCACCAGAGGAGACAATGTTACGCTCCATCTTCACCACACCAATTCCAACTTTAAAACCAGTCTGCGGGGAGGGGAAGAGGAGGAGGAGGACTCATTGCTTACAGGACTCGGAACTTCTGTGAAGGGCCAGGGAGAAAATCTAGAAGCAGATAACGGTGATGGTTGATCAAGAGGATAAACACAAGGCCGCTGAATCGTACATGTGAAGAATGTTGAAATGGTCACTGTTTTGTTATATATATGTTTACCACAATTTTAAATTAAGTTTTAAAAAAATGCAAAGAGCCTCCCAAAATGTTACATTTGAAAAAAAAGTCTGACCAGACAAAACCCAATACCCCACTAAAGTGCATCTCTCCCCAAAAGCTGCTTTCCTCTGTACAGCGCGCGCCAAGGGTGCGGTTGGATCGGAGGGCTGAGAACCCAACCAGCACATGGGGTCCCTGCGCTTCGTCTTCCAAGGGGATGCTGTCCAGCAGGAAGACATCTTTCACATCCTTGCTGCCGCCCCAAATTACATTCCCCAGAACTCGAGTTCTGCTCGGCTGGGTGCGAGTCTGCCTTTGATCTTGAAAGAGACGCTCAGGCTGACTCACTGTCCAGGATGGGAAGGAGGCAGGAGCCAGCTTCAGCAGAAAGCCCAGGCTCGCTTCCCCCGCCCGCTGGTGCTGACACCACCGCTAACGCAAAACAGATGAGCCCTTGAAAGAAAAAGTTATTTATATTGTGGAATCTTTCCGAGCAAGCAGAAACTTGAAGAGCTTATCACCTGGGGCACAAAACTAATGACACTCGAGTCTTCTCCCACGGAAGGGGCGGATGTGTTTTATGAAAAATAAACAGAGAGAAATGCGTTGGGCCCCTTGATTTCTATTTCGGATAAAACAGGCATGCCGGTTCCAATCAGTCAAAAAAAAAAAAAGGAAAAAGGATTCATTCAATGAGCCAGAAAAAGGAATCTTTCCGCGAGAGTGCAGGATAATCAGCGAAGTGTCTAAGTAAATTCAACAAGCCCAGGGGGTTGTATCTAAACTCTGCTGGCTTTTCAGAAAGGGGTGGGCGTCTGTCCGTCCACCCATCCCGAGGCAGAGAATTAGGCTGTGGACTTGGCTGAATGGGGCCTCTGCTCAGAGCCCTCAATGGTATTAACCAATCTGGCTGAAGCTCTATTTTTTATAACAGCTGGACATAAAGCTTTACTCCATAATATATGTTGAAAAAATGTTGGGCTAGACTTGGGGACTTTTCGTGAGAGTCCCCAGTTAATATAATGAAGGAAAGAAACACACTAAACAGTACATTTGTGTATACTTTTAAAGCAATTAAGAGTCGAATAAATTCAAAAATTGGAAGCAACCAAGACATCCCTCAACAGGTGAATGAATAAACAAACGCTGGTACATCCATACAATAGAGTATTATCCAGTGATAAAAAGAAATGAATTATCAAGCTACAAAAAGACCTTGCTACGTGAAAGAATCCAGTTCAAAAATGCTACCTATTGTCTGATTCCAACTCTATGATATTATACCTGCTGCCGTCAGTTCTGACTCATAGCGACCCTGTGGGTATCAAGAGTGGAACACTGCTCCATACGGTTTTCAATGACTGATTTCTCAGAAGTAGATCTCCAGACCTTTCTTTTGAGGTAACTATGGGTGGAATCGAACCCCCAACCTTTCAGTTAGCAGCTGAGCGGATTAACCATTTGCGCCACACAGAGATTCCAGACAAAAGTATAAAACCAAACCAAACCCATTGCCGTCGAGTCGATTCCAACTCCTATAGAGACAGTGAAAAGATCGGTGGTTGGTAGGAGTTCAGGGGAGGAAAAAGAATAAACGTATGGCAGAAAGGGCATTTTTAGGGCAATGAAACCATTCTGTAGGATGCTGTGTTGGCAGACACAGGTCACTAGGCATTTGTCAAAAACCCATAGGACTATATAACATAAAGCGTGAACCCTAATGTAAACTATGGACGTTAGCTAATAATAATGTATCGATATTGGTTCATCAATTGTAACAAATGTACTACATGGATGCAAGATGTTAAAAACAGGAGAAATTTGCAGGGGAGGGGAATAAATGGGAATCTATCCTTTCTGCACAATTTCTCTGTAAACCTAAAACTGGCCTGAAAAATAAATTGTATTAAAAAAACACTTTAAGGAATATTATTCTCCGGGAAAATCAGGACTCGTCACAGGAGACTTGGTAAGTCTCCACCTGGAGAGAATTCTGAGTTGCAGGAAACGTTATCCACAGCCACATCCCTTAACATCACACTTCTTACAGGCCCCCTCTCCAATGCATGCAACAGCCTGGAGCTGCGTCCAAATTCAAACCGGTGTCATTCTGCAGGTGATGGAATAATGGCTAATTACTACATTATAAGATCATCTCAGTCAGCTTTACTATGGAATGACACCCTTTACTGCTTTTGTAGCTTTGTGACTTCAGCAGCATCACCGGCAATGCACGCAACGCTCCTCCTCACACCCTCAACCACAGCCACATATGCTGTCCAGCGTTTGCTTGATTCCAAGACTGAGAACCCCACGGGGGGACAAGGCAGCAAGAGAACGGATGACGGGGACCAGGTGGAAAAAATAAATAAAATAGGTCAGTAAAAAATAAACAAAACAGAACAAGGACCAGGAGAGAGAGAGAAAAACAGATACCGCAACGTGAGAAACATCTCAATTGGGAGGCCAGATGGGCCCGGTGGCAAGAAAATGCCATCTCTGAAGATCACTGTGTGTGTTCCAGCTTCCTCTTTTCCACTTTTCGATCATGGTTTAGGACCAATACCACTTCCAAGGAAGCCAATAGAAATAGTCGTCTGTCCCCATCACCAACCCTTACACCACAGCCGAGTTACATGATCCAATTCATATCGACCGTGTAGTTCTATGTAAACTCTGGTGGTGCAGTGGTTAAGAGCTGCGGCTGCTAACCAAAAGGTCGGCAGTTTGAATCCACCAGCCGCTCCCTGGAGACTCTATGGGGCAGTTCTACTCTGTCCTACAGGGTCGCTATGAGTTGGAATAGACTTGAAGGCAGAGGGTTTTGTTTTGTTTTTTGGTATCGTTCGAAAGAATCCACACTTCGAAGGCATCACTTCACTTGCATCTCAATTGGATCCTTTGTTTCAAATAGGTTGCCCTTACTTTTTCAATTCCCTTTGTAACTATGCAAGTAACAAGTGATACATTCGCCTGAGCCGCACAGGGCAGATAAAGCTGAAGTCCCCTTGGCCATTTCCTCAATCCCAGCACTTCCCCAGAGATAACCAGTTACTGTCTCATTGCCTGTACTTCAAAATGTTCCTCGAAATTTTACGTATTAAAGTATCCACAGAAATACGCTGTTTTGAGCGTGGTATTTGAGTGCACATGCTATTTCCAAATAACTGTTTCTCAGTGAGCCATGACTTGGACATTGTTCAAAGTCATAGACAGCTCAATTTTTTCGTAGCTATATAATAGTCCCTGGAGCCCTAGTGGCACAGTGGTTAAGAGCTCGGCAGCTAACCAAAAGTTTGACAGTTCAAATCCACCAGCTGCTCCTTAGAAACCCTCTGGGGCAGTTTTACTCTGTCCTGTAGAGTTGCTTAGAGTTGGAATCAACTCGACAGAAATGGGTTTTTTGTTTTTTTTTAATAGTCCCTGGTATGGATATTCTACCTTTGTGTGTGTGTGTACGCGCGCGCGTATGTGTGTAACCATTTCCAAAATGAAAAAGCATTACTTTTTTTTTTCCTCTCACAAATGGGACTGACTGCCACAAATATCCTCAGACACGCTTCTCTGTCCACCAAGCTCAGGGTATCTGTAGGGTAAATCTGTAGGAAATTAGTGGGTTCCAGGGTACATACGTCATTGATTTTAAAATATTGCTAACTGCCTTCCAAAAAGTAAATTATACTCCACAGTTGGTGAAAATGCTCATTTCCTTACACCCTCCCCAGCCCTTAACACCCTTCTTAAGCCTTGCCAATATGATGTCTGAAAATCATAGTATTTTATTTTGAGTTTCCAAATACTGGTGTGGGAGACAGAAGAATGCCCCCCCTCCCCCAACCACCACCACCAAGACATCTACGTCTTAATGCCTCGGACCTCTGAATATGGCAACTTACATGACAAAAGGGACTTTGCAACTGACTAAATTAATGATCCTGAGATGGGCAGATGAGCATGGATTATCCAGGTGGGACCAACGTCATCACAGGGTCCTTGTGAGAGGAAGGCAGGAGACGGGAGGGGCTTTGGGGACGGAGGATGGAGTCAAGGAATACAGACAGCTTCTACAAGTGGGAAAAAGCAAGAAACAGATTCTGCCCTAGAACCTGCGGGGGAATCAGCTCCACTGATCCATTTTGGATTTCTGAACTCCAACTGTAAAAAACAGACATGTGTTATCTGAAGCCACTATGTTTGTGACAATCTGTTGCAGCAGCAACAAGACTAGGACAACCAGCAGTGAATATTTTTCCTAATTGTACTGACTGTTTACATACTGCATCAGGAAATTCCTTTTCCTCTGTCCATTCTATAGGGCTTCTATTAAAATGAATCAATCTTTTCCGTTATGGTTTTTGCTGACTAATTAAAAACATATTTTCCTACTTGAATGTCATAAACAAATTCTTGTTTCTCTAATTTTTTGGGCGGGGGGGAATGACTGGTACAAAGCTGATGTCTCTTATCTTTTCCCAAAGGAATAGTCAATTGTCTCAACATCAATTATTAAAACTTCATTATTTCTCCACTCATTTGAAAAGGCATATTTGTCATTTAATAAAGTCCCATATATTTCACGAATCGGATTGAGGATGTTCAATTCTCTTCCCTTGATCTATTTGACTGTTTAATTACTATAACACATTTTTATATCAGATACAGCAAAGTTTCATTCTAGTTTTTCTTTTTCAAAAGTATTTTGGCTCTTCTTTTCTTTTTTACTGTTGTGCTTTAAGTGAAAGTTTAAAATTCAAGTTAGTCTCTCATACAAAAATGTATACACACATTGTTACGTGGCCCTAGTTGCTCTCCCTATACTGTGACAGCACACTCCTCCTTTCCACCCCGGATTTCCCGTGTCCATTCAACCAGCTCCTGACCCTCTCTGCCTTCTCATCTCACCTCTGGACAGGAGCTGCCCATTTAGTCTTATGTATCTACTTGAGCTAAGAAGCACACTCTTCATGAGTATCATTTTATGTCCCATAGTCGAGTCTAATCTTTGACTGAAAAGTTGGCCTTGGGAATGGTTTTAGTTGTGGGTTAATAAAGAGTCTGGGGCCATGTCTTCTGGGGTCCCTCCAGTCTCAGTCAGACCATTAAGGCTGGTCTTTTTACTAGAATTTAAGTTCTGCACCCCACTTTTCTCCTGCTCCATCAGGGACTCTCTGATATGTTCCCTGTCAGGACGGTCATTGGTGGTAGCCGGGCACCATCTAGTTCTTCTGGTCTCAGGCTGATGAAGTCTCTGGTTTATGTGACCCTTTCTGTCTCTTGGGCTAATGCTTTCCTTGTGTCCATGGTGTTCTTCATTCTCCTTTACTCCAGGTGGGTTGGGACCAATTGATGCATCTTAGATAGTATCTTGGCTCTTCTTGCATATTTTCAATTTTGTATAGGTTTTACAGTGTGTCAAAGTCTATAAAATAACTTACTGGGGTTTTAATTGGAACTGCATTGAATTTCTATATTAAGTTCAGGACAGCTGATACCTTTATGATATTGCTTTCTCATCTAATAATATAGTTTCCCTCTTCAATTACTCCTACCTTCTGTGAAATCCTTTAGTAGGTCATTGAGGTGTTGCACATTTCTTGCAAAGGGTATCTATTGGTTTTGTTGGTACTGCAAACAGGCTTTTTCCTTTACCTGTTCTAATAAGTTACTGCAAGCAGATGAAAATGCTACTGATTTTTCTAAGTTGATCTTGAATCTTTCAGTCTCGCTATTCCCTTACTACTTCTGAGATTTTCAGTTGCGGTCCTTAGATTTTCTACGTATAGACAATTAAACCAACTGCAAGTAACAGTTTTATCAGATAAAATATTACACCTTTTGTTTCATTTAACTTCCCCTTACAGTAATTTTGTTATACTGAATAAATTCATCTGACTCTATACCACCTTATACGGTTCTTGAGACTAGTTTCAACTTCCGTAAGGCTGTTACATGCAACTGGAAGTAAAGCAACTAATTACATCCCAGATGGTGGAGGAGAAGTGCATTTGAAATATAATACATCACGACTCCCTGAAGAGATGTGGCAGAGAGAATTCCACTTGTCTCCAAAGTGCAAGAAATTTGAGCACACCTAAACAGAGATGAGAAGAATTCAGTTGAAAGAACAGGGTGACAAATAAATGCAAGAAGATGTAAATTCATAAGTTGAAAAGGAACTATCTCTCAGAATAGAAAAGAACTCTTTTCTATCATAACCAGGAAGAAAGACAAGGATGGTGAAGGATGCTGGGAGGGATGTAGGCTTAGTAGCAAGCATTGGAAGGCCTTCCCTTCTCAAGGCTTCTTTCTTCTCTGTGATTTAAGAGTAAAAAACAAACAAGGAGAATGAAGGGAAAAAAGGCTAAGGTAAAGGGAGATTTCTAACCATCCAACCACAAAAGGCCCCATTTACCCAACTCATCAACCTCAGCACTACCTGTCACTTATCCATCTGTTTATTGTCTCAGTGTTGCTTGAGTGAATGGATAAAAGTAAGTATTATGGAGGAGGGGAGAACAAATCCCCACAGCAATATGGTGAGTTTGCCAGTCAGTGAGAGAGACTCAGCTGGGAGCCTTGATGAGGAACATTCAGGGTCTGACCACTCTTGGCCTCTGTGGTTCCCTCCAGCTGTGGTCCGCTGCCCAGGTGAGGGCTCAGAGACCACAGCCAAATGGGCTCATCCAGGGTTGGGGTCCTATCAGATGGTGCCAGGGCTAAATGACCAGAGGTCAGGAGAGTTTGAAAACGTACTGGAAACTCTAGTTACTGCACAAGGTGATCATGCCATACGAGTAGAATGGAGAGCGAAAGAAAACAGAGCAGGTAACTGACAAGGTGGACTGGTGGCTTCCACGAGGTAGGAGAGGAGGATGGTCAGAGACAGAGCCTGGGCTCAGGGGAAGGCAGCCCCTGATATGGCAGTGAAGAAGGTCCCTGGAGGTGAAGACATCAAGGTCCCGATGCCCCACTGTCAGACAAGCCATCACATGGAAGACTCTGCAGACAAGCAAGACTGTGACAACACTGAGGTGGTGAGGACACCTGTTTTGAGCTTCCTTTCCCTCCTTAGTCTCCAATTCCCTTTCTTCTAAAGACCACTAAGGAGGAGATTCAAGGCGGAGCAGCAGTGGTGGTAAGAGGGCCTGCCGCCAAAGGGCAGGAAGCCCCACCCAGATAATTCAGTGTCCCCTGTAAAATGCAAAGGTACTTCTTTCTTCCCTCTCCGTCTTCAGCTCTGTGCCTCAGTTGCTAACATATGTGCCCCACTCATGTCCTGTTAGATGAATTCACAATGCACGGGGCTAAGACTGTGACAGCAAATACTGTATCCAAATACTGTTGTCTTGGTCATCTAGTGCTGCTCCAACAGAAATACCACAAGTGGATGGCTTTAACAAAGAGAAGTTTATTCTCTCACAGTCTAGCAGGCTACAAGTGCAAATTTAGGGCGTCAGCTCCAGGAGAAGGCTTTCTCTCTCTGTCGGCTCTGGAGGAAGGTCGTTGTGATGCATCCGTCTTCCCTTGGTCTGGGAGCTTCTCAGCGCAGGAACCTCAGGTCCAAAGGATGCGCTCTGTTCCCGGCACTGCTTTCTTGGTGGTATGAGGTTCCCATGTGTCTGCTTGCTTCTCTCTTTTCTATCTCAGAAGAGATTGGCTTAAGACACTATCCAATCTTGTAGACCTCATCAGTATAACTGCCGCTAATCCACCTTATTAGATCATAACGATTGAATTTACAACACATAAGGAAATCACATCAGTTTACAAAATGGCACACAATTATAGAGTACTGGGAATCATGACCTAGCCAAGTTGACAGATATTTTGGGGGGACACAATTCAATCCATGACAACTGTGAACAGCCAAGTTCTGTCGAATTTCATGGATTCATTGCAATGAGACAGAGCTACAGGGCAGGTGGCTGGTACTGACTGTGTAATATAGTAGAGGAACCCAGAAGATGAAAAGGTCAACTGTGAGTAAAACAAGGATTCATGAAAGATAGTTGAGCAAAGTACTCCTTGGCCAAAAACCCATTACGGTCAAGTCGATTCCGACTCATAGTGATCCTATAGGACAAAGTAGAACTGCCCCATAGGGTCTCCAAGGAGCACCTAGTAGATTCAAACTGCTGACCTTTCAATTAGCAGCCATAGTTCTTAACCACTACGCCACTAGGGTTTCTATTCTTTGGCCAATACCTGCAATATTTCTGTTGTAGACTGGGTTCCCCGAAAAGATAGCCCAGGGCAAGCAGTGTATATGGGAGATGATCCCAGCAGGTCCTGGTAGTGGAGAGGGAAAAAGAAAGAAGAAACGAAGCCCATACAGGTGAGCTGATGAACAGGTTACTACTGTGGGCAACTAGGGCTGAAAGCCACTGGGACCTCTGGGAGATCACACGGAACATACATCCTAGAGCTGACCCAGTAAATGGGCAAGGCAGCTGCGTAATTCACTTACCAAGTCCTGTTCATCATTGGGGGCCCTGGTGGCACAGTGGTTAAGAGCTTGGCTGCTAACCAAAAGGTCGGCAGTTCAAATCCACCAGCCACTCCTTGGAAACCCCATGCAGCAGTTCTACTCTGTCCTCTAGGGTTGCTATGAGTCGGAATCCACTCGACGGTAGTGGGTTTGGTTTTTCTTTTCTTTCTTACAGCAATTATCATATTTTACCCTCAATTTCTCAATGAGGGAAGATTAGGCTCCCTATCATCTCCCCAATTCCTTAGAGCACGGAATTAAGACCACAGTGTCCTGTCTTAAGGAGCCAGAGTTCCGTGACAGGAGAGCAAGATTCACTGTCTCAGAAAACTGGCTCCTCCACTTCCTCGAAGAACGCTGCAAACACAGCAGAATGTACGCTAAATGCCCCAAGCCGGAGCATCACTGAACAAAACCATTCCAGCGTGTGCTTTCAGAATATAACCTTACTAACTCTAGAGCCCTGGTGGCACGATAGTGAAAGCGCTCAGCTGCTAACCGAAAGGTCAGTGATTCAAATCCACCAGCCATGCTCCACAGGAAAAAGATGTGGCAGTCAGCTTCCGTAAAGATTTCAGCCTTGGAAACCCTATTCTGTCATATAGGGTCGCTATGAGTCAGAATCGACTGGACGGCAATGGGTTAATTTTGACTCTTGTTAGAACTGATGGTTGAATTGTGGAATATTTTTCATGTAGCACTGCCACTAGCCATCTTGTAGCTCGGAAAAACATGCTTTCATCGAAAACTACCTTAGAATAACTGGTATATGTCTCCAATAATTTAGAAGAAGCAAATGAAAATATAAAGCAATAGTCAATTGGCATGGCACAGCTTATGACAATGCTCTACATTCTACCTTGGTGAGTAGTGTCTGGGGTCTTAAAAGCCTGTGAGCAGCCATCTAAGATACTCCACTGGTCTCATCCCTTCGGGAGCAAGGGAGAATGAAGAGAACAGGATACAAGGAAAAGATTAGTCCAAAGGACTAATTGTCCACAGCTACCAAGGCCTCCACCAGACTGAGTCCAGTACAGCTAGATGGTGCCCGGCTACCACCACTGACTGCTCTGACCGGGATCACAACAGAGGGTTCTGGACAGAACTGGAGAAGGATGTAGAACATAACTCTAACTCACAAAAAAAAGACCAGATTTACTGGCCTAAAGGAGACGGGAGAAACCTCGAGAATATGGCCCCCAGACACCCTTTTAGCTCAGTGGTGAAGTTATCTCCGAGGTTCACCATTCAGCCTGGGAGTGGACAGCCCCGTAAAACCAAACGAGACTAACGAGGTACAGCAGTCCAGTGACAAGGGCCAGAAGGCAGAAAGGGACAAGGAAGCTGGTGATAAGGAACCCAAGGTTGAGTAAGGATATTGTTGATGTGTTGTGAGACTGTTAACCATTGTCACAGGGCAACATGTGTAGTAACTGTTAAATGAGAAACTATTTTGTTCTGTAAGCCTTCATTTTAAGTGAGAATAACAGCACAATTCTAAGAGCGTAGTCAATGTCACTGAACTGTGCGTGTAGAAATTTTTGAAATGGTGTATCTTCGGCTATGTGTATTTCACCAAAAAAAAAAAAGTAGAGAGGTTAGAGGGTTGACATGTTGTGGGGTTGTTAACCAATGTCATAAAACAATATGTGTACTACTGTTTCATGAGAAACTATTTGTTCTGTGAGCCTTCACCTGAAGTACAATTAAAAAAAAAAAAAGATTAAAAATTGAGCAAATAAATAAATAAAGCAATAGGTTATATCGAACTGCCACTTCTGAAATGCTTAAAACACTGTTTTCTGGAGAATGGAATTATCGTTAGGTCAAGCTATTTTTCCATACACTCTGTAAAGATAAAATTTAAATAAACCCTGTTAAAGTCAAGGATATTTCACTGCAGCTTAAGTGAGACTGCTGCCCCGCACCCCCCACGACCACAGATCCGCCTGCCTCTCCACCAGGAGCCTGGAGACACTTGAAAATTAGACCCTCTATTATCACAGTGCTGGCTGATGTTCGGTGGGCTCAGGGATGCACCTCCTAGATGGCTAAAAATGTATTTCTAAGTCTTCCGTCTTAAAGTCAACTCCAGTCTTACATGTTACAAGGAAGCAACATGTTCCCAGAAAGCTCAACAAAACTTCCTGGACCTTCTCTCCTGCTGGTGCTGATGGATTCTGGACCGGGCCACTGCAGGGTGCACAAGCGGGGTCCCTGAGGGTGTGCTGTCCCTGAGCGTGGTGCCATCCCTGAGCATCGTGCCGGCCAGGACTCAACCCAGAGAGATCTCTACTCCACGGAAGGACGTCCATCCCACCTCTCACATCTCAACCTGGCTCCAGGCCAAGGCCAGAGTGTCACGAGGCATTGGTACCCAAACCCCCAGGCTGGGATGGTTCCATCCCCCGAGAAGGGAAGGAGGAGGCTTGTCTCCCACAGCACCCCAACGGACCTTGTCCAGCAAGCACTGGGCCTTTCCCCCAGAGGCAGTGATCCCCACCCCCACAAGTTTCCTACAACCAGGTGCTCCACCTGGGGGAGGGGTCGATCAGGGTAAGGGTCTAAGCTGTAGGTGCTCCTGGGGCAGAGAGGTGTCCCTGTGCTCAGTGCTGAATCCCCAGTGTCTGGCATCCATTAGTTCTCGGTACCCATCTGTTGAATACGTAAGCCCTGACATCCCTCTCTCTCTCCCTCCACCAGGTGGTAAGTCCTATTGTCACCCTTCCCCTGGACACTGACAGGGGCCCCTCTCCCGTGATCTGTGATTGTGCCTGGGGTGCACAGAAGGGAAACACTTGGAGGCAGACCATCTGCAGGCAGTGACTCTGTAAG
>NW_004444137.1:1975160-1976716 GCF_000243295.1 Trichechus manatus latirostris | reverse complement strand
GTGTGCTAGAAGTGTACAGCCTGAGAAAAATAGGCAAAATTAAGAAGAAAAAGGCATTGTGCTCATGTTGCAAAAATACAAATGGGGTGACTAAAACCCTGTAAGTTCCAGACAGACACAGGACCCGCATGTGACGTCACATGCCCTCGTCCCAGGCTTCGTATCCTACCACAGGGCTCTCAAAACAAGAATGGCAATTCCCAGTATTTCAGGGATGCTCCCCGTTCTCATCAAATCACTGAAACAATCCCACGGGAGGGCTGTCATCTTTATTATCCATAAGGTCACCTACTGGTTAAGGTCGCCCTACTGGTAAGTGGCAAGACAAGAACTGGGACCCTGGCTGTCCAGCTCCAGAACCCATGATCATGATCGTGCCACCCCTGGAAACAGCCCCCTCATCAGGGGACCCAGTGTAGGAGAAAACAGACAAGACACCAGCTTCTAAGGCAGCTATCGGATTCCACCGGTCCCCGGCCCCCAGCTGGCCTCCTGCTGTCATTTCCCAGCCTCCCTCCCGTCCAATTCTGTGGGTTGACGTCTTCACAACTTTGTCACTCAACATTTAAAATCTTACGCGTGTAAGACAGACTCTGACTTTTATAAGAAACAACAAGTTAGACTTCCCGAGAGCGGTGGGGACCATGGTCTTGGGGAACATCTAGGTCAATTGGCATAACATAGTTTACAAAGAAAATGTTCTACATTCTACCTTGGTGAGTAGCATCTGGGGTCTTTAAAGCCTGTGAGCAGCCATCTAAGATACTCCACTGGTCTCACCCCTTCAGGAGCAAGGGAAAATGAAGAAACCAAGATACAAGGGAAAGAGTAGTCCAAAGGACTAATGGACCACAACTACAATGGCCTCCACCAGACTGAGGCCAGTACAACTAGATGGTGCCCGGCTATCACCACTGACTGCTCAGACAGAGAGCACAATAGAGGGTCCCGGACAGAGCTGGAGAAAAATGCAGAACAAAATTCTAACACACACAAAAAAAGATAAGATTTACTGGTCTGACAGAGACTGGAGGAGCCCCGAGAGTATGGCCCCCGGACACCCTTTTAGCTCAGTAAAGAAGTCACTCCTAAGATTCACCCTTTAGCCAAAGATTAGACAAACCCATTAACCAAAACGAGACTAAAGGGGCACAACAGTCCAGGGACAAGGACTACAAGGCAGGAGGGGACAGGAAAGCTGGTGATAGGAAACCCAAGGTTGAGAAGGGAGAGTGTTGACATGTTGTGGGGTTGTTAACCAACGTCATAAAACAATATGTGTCCTGACTGTTTAATGAGAAACTATTCGTTCTGTAAACCTTCGTCTACAGTACAATATAAATAAATAAATAAAGTTAGCCTTCCCTTTTACATAGAATCAACCAGTTGCTGTCAACTCCAACTCTTGGGGACCCCATCTGTGTCAGAGTAGAACTGTGCTCCATAGGGTTTGCAATGGATGATTTTTCAGAAGTAGATCACCAGGCCTTTCTTCCGAGACACCTCTGGGTGGACTCCAACCTCCAACCTTTCAGTTAGCAGCTAAGCACACTGAC
>NW_004444137.1:1967962-1974164 GCF_000243295.1 Trichechus manatus latirostris | reverse complement strand
CTTGCAAGCGTTTAAGACCCCAGATGCCGCTCACAAAAGTAGGATAGCAGCCGAACTCTTAACCACTGCGCCACCAGGGCTCCATAGCATTACCTTTATGAGTAACTACAGCTAGCACGGACGAATCGAGAAACAAGAAGCAGAGTTGTTAAAAAGTCTACAAGCCGGTCATGCTCTCCCGAAGGAGACTTGCAGGCACCGTCGGGAAAAGCTCTTTATAAATCCAGGACCTGTGCACACAGTAATCCACTGACTGCACTAAAGAGCCATATTGTTGAGCACAGGGGCGCTTTCTGGGCGGGAACCCGGAGTGCATAGGGCCGGCCGGCCAACAAGCGGGGGCTGTGCCAGGACCCAGGAGGCTGCCCCTCCCATGATCTGCAGCCCAGGCAGCGGGCGACTTCCTCTTGCAAAGCTGGAATTCCTCTGCGGCCCAGCCTCTAGCAGCAGATAAATCTCTCTGAAGGCCAGCTATTCAGGGTGAGGCAGCCGGCTGGGTGACAGGGGCACTCTTGTTTCCCTGCGAGTCCCACAATCTGGTTTTCATTGAATGGAGTTTGTAGGGCTCTCCTGCCACATTTTTCTTTAATTATGATAAAAGAGAGTAACTTAATCAAGCATAAATCCTGCTGGAATGAAGAGGAGAAAATAAAGGGGTGAACTTGGGCGGAGGTGGGGGAGAGTGGAAACTACAGCCACAGGTCTGCCCAATTGAAAAGGAAGCCAGCGTGAGGCCACTAAGCTGGGGAAGTAAAACCGAAGACGTGTTCCCGTTCACGGTCCAGTCCTAATCCCGCCGCTGAAAGAACAAAGGCCAGCGAAGACCCTGCCTGTGTCAGGCACCTGGGAAAGAAAAGCAGCTGTTCAGACAAGCTGCCTGCCTCCATGCTTTGTCCCCGAGGACAGAACCTGGGGTTTCTGCAGCCCCTTACCTGGCCTCCTGGGTCAGAACACCAAGGGCTGACCATGGAAGAGTGGGTGACGGTGAACCACTCACCCTGGCCATGAAAACACACACACACACAAGTACACATACACATATGCACATGTGCACATACATGTACACATACATACACATGCACGCACACACACAAATGCATGCATGCACAAACGCACACACATAAATGCATGCAGGCACACGTGCGCGCACACACACACACCCCCCCCACAGAGCAGTGCTTCTCTGAGTACAGCAGCACCCTGCACTCTCTAGAAATGACGAATCTCAGATCCCACCCCAGACGTACTGAATCAAATACTCTGGGAGTACGGACACGCAATCTGTTTTAACAAGCCCTCCAGGCTAACGTTGGAGAACCACCGCTACATACAGCAACTCTTACCAACACGAAGGGAGAATGTTGGTTTAAAAAACGAAACAGCAGTTTTATCACTTCGTAGGAAAATATTTTGTGCGCTTACCACAACTCTTAGGCAGTAATAGTACTAGCACGTATTCAGTGCCTAGAGCCCTGGTGGTGCAGTGGTTAAAATGCTTGGCTGCTAACCAAAAGGTCAACAGTTCGAATCCACCCGCTGCTCCTTAGAAACCCTATGGGGCAGTTCTACTCTGTCCTATAGAGTCGCTATGACTCGGAATCGACTCAGTGGCAATGGGTTTTGGGTTTGCTTCAGTGCTTACCATGTGCCACGTGTGGTTCCAAGTACTGCACGCATACTAACTCATTTTACCTTCACAACAACCATTTGAGGCTACTATCAGTATCTCCATCTTACAGATAAGCAAATTTGAGCAAAGAGAGGTTGAATAACTTGCCTAAGATCACACAGCTAGTGAGGGGTAGAACCAGGAATCAAAGCTGGGGTTTCAGGCTCCTGTGTTTACCCTTGTAAGCACACAGCAATGTCAGGTGTTACACGGATACAACAGTGAACCAGAGATAAGCCTTCCAGAGAGTTTCCACCGAGAGGAGAGGAAGACAAGCAGTAGGCTCGGGAGGCAACAGGCCTGGGAAAGGTGGAGCTGAAGGCCTGGCCCAGAGCAGCATCAGTCAGTGATCAGTTCTGTCACCCACGGCTGCTGAGATGTAACCGAGAAGATGCCAGGGACCTTCCCCCAGATGAAAGCTGAGGAACATGAAGACCCAGGGGGCAAAGGTGAAATTCTACCCTTATCAGAACAAGCATCTGAAAATCTCTCCTGTACGCTCAAGAAAGACTCTGAAGAAGCCCAGGGTATTTTTTGGAGCATTTCAGACTGAAGTTCTTGAGAACCGCGGTCTCTCACACATTTGCACGAACAGGTTTGATGATAAAGCCACAGTAAGTGAGTGAGTGGAGTGGGCCAGTAGATGTGGAGGGAACATTGAAAAGAAAACCAGGTGTGAGATGGCTCAGCCACCCCACCACCTCAACCCACCCTGAGGGACACTTGGATGAGTGTCAGACTGAAGGCCTGGGACGATATCCTGGATGGCGAAGGAGCTCACTCTGGAAACAGGTGCAGGGTAGGAGGCCTTCCTGTAAGAGGTGAGTAGAGGATCCAGCTGGGATGGCTTGAGGAAGGCATAGAAACAGGAGACCCCTTGGGATGGGCTCAAGGTCTCAGGCATTTCCCATCAGGGAAAGGAAACCGCTCACCAGTTTAAGGAGAACTTTAACCTCTGGGAGAAGGACTAAGCAAGGAAGCAAACCCACGTTCCTTCCCCAGTGAGAGGGAGGCTGTGGGTTCCTGCAATACCTATGCAAGAGACAGGGTACCTTCCTTCACAGAGGTTCCATCAGCAGCACAACTCTTTGATGGTGAAAGAAACTCCAGCTCTCTGGGAAAACAAAGGAACCTTATCAGGAACAGAAAAGTCAGGAAGAAGAGCTGGACTGATAGGGAAAATATTCAGTCTATCTGTGAGCAAGCTGATGATCAACAGACAAAAATCAATACATAAAAGAGATATACGAAAATCAATGTACACAATTCAATTGCATATCTATACGATAGTAACGAACAATCCGAAAATGTAATTAAGAACATAATTCCATTTATAATAGCATCAAAAAGAATTGAATGTTTATGAAAATATTCAACCAAAAAAAAAAAAAGGTGCAAAACTTATACTCTGAAAACTACAAAACCCTTCTGAAAGACAATAAAGACCAAAAGAAACAGAAAGACATCCCATGTTCATGGATTGGAAAACTTAGCATTATTAAGATCGCAATACTCTCTCAAACTATCTACAGATCTAACATAATCCCTACTAAAATCTCAGCTGGTTTTTGGTTTTTTTTTTTGTTTGTTTGTTTGGTTTTGGAATAAATTCGCAAGCTTTTCTTAAAAGTCATATGAACATGCAAGAAGTCAAAAAAATCTTGAAAAAGAACAAAGTTGGAGGATTCACACTTCTCGGTAATTAAAACACTGTTGTACAGGCAGAAAGACAGATGTGTAAACCAAGGGAATAGAACTGATAGTCCAAAAATAAACTTATACATCCATAGCCAACTGATTTTCCACAAGGGTGCCAAGTCCATTCAATGGGGAAAGAGTAGTGTCTTAGTCATCTAGTGCTGCTATAACAGAAATACCACAAGTGGATGGCTTCAACAAAGAAAAGTTTATTCTCTCACAGTCTAGTAGGCTAGAAGTCCGAATTCAGGGTGTCAGCTCCAGAGGAAGGCTTTCTCTCTCAGCTCTGGAGGAAGGCCCTTGTCATCAATCTTCCCCTGGACTAGGAGCTTCTCCGCACAGGGACCCTGGGTCCAAAGGATGCACTCTGCTCCCAGCACTGCTTTCTTGGTGGTATGAGTTCCCACCCACCCCGCTCATTTCTCTTTCCTTTTATCTCTTGAGAGATAAAAGGTGGTGTAGGCCATGCCACAGGGAAACTCCCTTTACATTCCATCCAAGGATGTGACCCGAGTAAGGGTGTTACAATCCCACCCTAGTCCTCTTTAACATAAAATTACAATCACAAAATGGAGGACAACCATACAATACTGGGAATCATGGCCTAACCAAGTTGACACATTTTGTGGGGGGACACAATTCAATCCATGACAAGTAGTATTTTCAACAAGTGCTGGAACAAGTGAATCTCCACCCGCGTAAGAATGAATTTGGACCCCTACCTCATGAACAAATTAACTCCAAATGGACCAAAGACCTAAATGTGAAAGCGAAAACTCTTAGGAGAACATACAGGAGTAAGCCATTGGATAAGACAGTGGTTTCTCAGATATGACACCAAAACCACACAACGAAATAAAAAAATACACAAACTGGATGTCATCAATATTAAAAACTTTTGTGCTTCGATGGATACCATCAAGAACATGAAAAGACACCCACAGAATGGGAGAAAAAAAATTTGTGTAAACCATCTGTTCAATCAGGGACTTGTATCTAAAATATATAAAGAACATTTAAAACTCAACAACAAAAAGGCAAAGAACCCAATTTTAAAAATGGTCAAAGGATCTGAATAGTCATTTACCGCAGAAAGAGACAGAAATGGTCAAAAAGCCCAGAAAAGGATGCTTGACATCATTAGCCATCAGGGAAATGCAAATTAAAACCACAATGATATGCCACTTCAAACCCACTAGGATGGCTATAATCTAAAGGACAGACGATAAAAAGTGTTGGTCAGGATGCTGAGCAATTGGAACCCTCACACACCGCTGGCAGGAATATAAAATGGTGTAGCAACTTTCAGAAACAGTCTAGTGGTTCTTCAAAATGGTCAACGTAAAATTACCATTAAAAAAAAAGTTGTGGTCAAGTCGATTCTGACTCATAGCAACCCTACAAGACAGGGCAGAACTGCCCCACAGGGTTTCCAAGGAGCGGCTGGTGGATTTGAACTGCTGACCTTTTGCTTAACAGCTATAGCTCTTAACCACTGTGCCACCAGGGCTCCATATAACCAAGCAATTCCACTCCTAGGTATACACCCAAGAGAAATGGAACTATATGTTCATACAAAATCTTGTACACATGAATCTTATAGCAACATGAATTCATAATAGCTAAGAAGTAGGAACAACCCAAATGTCCACCAACGGATAAATAAATAAAATAAAATGTGGTATATCCACACAACAGAATATTATTTGGCAACAGAAATGCTGATGGATGCTATAAGATCGATGAATCTTGAAAACACTGTGCTAAGTAAAAAAAGCTAGGTTACGTTTCTATAAAAAGTCCAGAATAGGCAAATCCAGACAAAGAAAGGAGATTCATGGTTGCACATGGCTGGGAACACAGGCGGAGCAGAATGGTGATGGTTAAAAGGTTCAGGGGTTTTTTTTTTTGGGAGTAACGAAAACTTTCTAAAATTGATTGTACTGACGTTTTCACAACACGGTGAATGTAATAAATTGTCACCGAATTGTCCGCTTTAAACGGGTGAATGTGTGGTATGTGAATTACACGTAATAAAGCTGTAAAAAAAAAAAAGAATAACTATAATTTAGAGACGGTGGAAACAGAGAGGGAAGGAGAACAGGTTCGGGGTGAAGAAAAACTAAAAGCAAAAAGACAGAAAACAAAGTGAAACACAAGGTGGGTTCAGGAAAAGCGGGTTCAGCTCAGGAGATGAACTGCACCCACGTACACATGGAAGGTTCACATCCTTAACCTCATTGCAGACTGACTTCCTTTTCCAGTACGCACTGCTGAGTTCCCTAGAAATTACGTTCAACCTCAAAGAGCACCGGGACTTCTGTTAGATGACCAGACATTGCTGGGGGGAAGGGATCCCCATGGGTTCCTGCCACATCCAGCCGTGTCAGAAGGCAATGACTAGACCAGGCATTACCTTCATTCACAAGGCCAGAACCTGCTCTGAGATCCGATTCGGTCCCTTCCCTAGGAGGATGGAAACACCCACCATGTTCACCATGCCATTAGAACAAGGAAGGGTCAGAGGAAAAGAGAGGGAACAAAGAAGCATGTTGTTCTACACACACACTGCCCTGGTTTTGTTCCACTGTTTTAATTACGACTTACAGACGTTACGATGCTCATGCCAACGTCTGCGGGGTAACACCCCCAGAGATCAAAGTGTGTGGAAGATCAGAGGGAGGTTCCAAGCCTGGACTGCAAAAATCACATGAATCAGTCATGGAAGCTCCATAGACACACCCAAACTCCCTGAGAGAATGAATTGCAGGTTGGAGGGCTGTGGGGACCACAGTCTCGGGGAACATCTAGCTCAACTGGCATAACACAGTTTAT
>NW_004444137.1:1922478-1966966 GCF_000243295.1 Trichechus manatus latirostris | reverse complement strand
CGTTCCAGGAAGCCCAAGAATCTACTCCTTCCCATGTACCGTGATGGGGTGCCCAGGGAGTCAATAGCCTAGGACATTACCAGGACAACGACGACGTGCTTAAAGGATAAATCGTTTCACTATAACTGAGCACAAAGTAACAGATAAATCAGATCTTGGAAAATCCAAATGGACTAGAATGTTATGCTGATGTTACACACCCCATTTTACCTTCTCTGTGTCCGTCTGACAGAGAGGGAAAGGATGGTGAAGAGAGAAGTAACTCATATCATCAGGAAGGTAAAGTCTTTTGACACCGCATTAACCGACAGCCTTCCTTAAATGGGAAATAAAATGCCCACAGAAAAACGCCACAGTATTTCCTTCAGCCAGAAATTCTTGTGCCTTGCAAAATACACTCCTCCCCACAGCAAGGTCTTCGACTGAGGTCTCTGTGTATTATAAAATCCCAGAAGTAAAAGCTTAGGCTAAGACTTCTTCTCATACAGTTTTCAAATATAGTAATTCTACATGGCAATAAAGAGCTTAAAAGCTTTCCACCAGCTCCTTCATGGGACAACAGAGGGAAAACCCACATGAAGTCACTTCAAGCCCATCACTTGAACCAAATAGGCAGTTTGCGGGTTTCCAAGCAGCAGGGTGTTCACTCAATTTAAAGTGACACCTCACGTCCCTCGGCGCTGTGCTTAAGAAAACAGTCTCTGGATTACAGACTCAAGCAATCAAATGACTCAACTGAGAAACCTTTTTTTAAAAAAAAATTCACTGGAAAATAACGTGGCTTTAAATAACATTAACATTCTTCTCTTTGGAAATTAGGATACCGGAACACTGAATTTGTAGGATGAAAAGTGGGATAGTGAGAAAAGTCCAGGCAGTCCCCGATTTGGAACGAGTTCAGTTCCTAAATCTGTCTTTTAAGTCAAATTTGTATGTAAGGTACAGTTTCCTATTGTCAGTTAGTCAAATGTTCGTCTTACTATATGGCATACAGTGTACTGTCCTACAGAAACACTGGTGGTGTAGGGGTTAAGAGTTTGGCTGCTAAGCAAAAGGTCGGCAGTTCAAATCCCCCAGCCACTCCTTGGAAACTCTATGGGGCAGTTCTACTCTGTCCTATAGGGTCGCTATGAGTGGGTTTGTTTTTTTGGTTTGGTACCTTTCTGTGCATAAAAAACATTAAAGAAACACTTCCAGATACACTGAAACATCTTTAACATAACAATACAATAATTAATAATAATGCTTTGATGCTTGTTACAAAGCAGCCCCCCGACTGTTGTTATCAACGTCGTATGTACCTTCTCTACAGCTGAAGAGATCCTGACAGGGAAATATTACCCAAAATACTCAGAAGATTCTATTCTGTAAAAATCTTTGAGCCCAATTAGATATTTTATAGTAGACTCTGAACTAAAAAAAAATCTGCTGGGTTTTGAACCTTGCTCAGAAGAGGCAGGGAGGGTTGGGGGCATGGGTAGGAGGGTGCTGTGACCAGATGGATCATTCCTCCATCACCCCATCAGCAGACTTGTGAACCCCAGGCAACAACTGTGAGATCCCCGCGTCAGGGTGGAGGGGAGAAAGTGCCACCTGTGACTAACAGTAAGCCCGGGACCCATGGGTTGGGAAAGACACTTAGAAAAACCCAAGTCCTCCAAAGACCCCCAGGAAACCATATGGACATACCCACCCACTGCCATGGAATCGACTGGCTCATAGTGACCCCATAGGGTTTCGAAGGCTGTAAATCTCTGCAGAAGCAGACTGCCACATCTTTCTCCTGTGGAGCCACTGGTGGTTTCCAGCCACCGACATTTGTTAGCAGTCAAGCGCTTTACCCACTGCGCCACCAGGGCTCCATCATGAGCACACAGAGATCAAGAATCTAAGACTGCCTCCGCGTCTTCCAGCCACCAAAAGGGCAAGAACCGCTGCAACAGTGAAATCCCCCACGTGTAAGGTAGAAACAACGAGCCCAGAGAGGTGCTGCCATGGCCTCCGGCTGCACAGAACGGAGGGCCAGGAGGGATGGGGTGCGGCAGAGCTGGGCAAGGGGGCGCCTCAGAGGCCCAGCCGTGTGCCCACTGAGGCGCACTGACCAGATGCACTCAGATAACACGCAGAGCGAGGCACTCACGTCCTGGAAGCCGGCCGCCATGCGGAGCAGCGCAGCAGTGCTTGGGGTGACCCCTTCTGAGCTCCCAGGAAGGAGGTGCAGGGGGCCCTCCTCTCGCTGAGCGGCTGCGGCTGGGCGCACCATGTCCCAGGAGCCCGCCCGCGCCAGCAGCGCCCCGAGGACCCGCTGCATCACCTGCCCGTGCAGGAGAAGCAGCCCCCCAGCAGCCCATCACCCACTCAGTTCTTTCCTGATAGGCTTTACAGGGGTTGGTTCCTAACTACGGGTTGTAGGGAAATCGGACATTTGCAACCCTGTGACTGCCTGTAACTTCATTTTTAAAAACACACAAAGTAACCAAAGGCAACCGGGTAAATCTCTCATTCCAAGTGAGAAAGATACACAGAATGAATCCTTTGTCGTTCCTTAAACTATTAGACAAGGAGCATGACAACATTTCGTTTTCCAACTATGGACCCAAGGCACAAGGGTATTTTAAATGAGCAATTATGTGATTGCTGACTAAGTTTTATTTTGGTTTTCGGTCGGAAGCATGAGTACGGGGTGTAGAGAAAAAACGGGCTTCTTTGGGGGCCATGTCAATCGGCTTAAGGCAACTTTTGAAAGGAGGGGAACAGCCTAAACAGTCACGGATCCTCAATAGCAGTGCCCACCCCCGCAAATTTCATACTGACACTTTCTTTAAACTTCTCCAGGAGCTATGCCTTTAACATGGGATACTGCATAAATGTCAAAGAAAAGGTCACTTCCTGAATCGCCTAAATCAAAGCACCCGGCTAAGCGTTGTGATCCAGAAGTCACAGAGAACACCCTTTAGTGTGAACTGATAAACAAAGAAACAGAGACGTTCCTCCCCTCGACCCAAATCCAAGGCGGCCAGCAGCACGTGTTAAAAGGCTATCTTTCGATAGTAGATGAACCTTGCTGCATCGTCCAAGAAGGGAGCTACTAAACACATGTGGCTATTGAAATTTTAATTACTTAAAATGATAGATTTAAAATTCAACTGGAGCCCTGGTGGCACGTGGTTAAGAGCTCAGGCTGCTAACCGGAAAGGTCAGCGGTCGGAATCCAATTACTCAGTCCCATTAGCCACATTTCAAGTGCTTAACAGCCACGTGAGGCTGATGGCTACCGTATGCAGATATAAAATATTTCCATCATCCCCCAAAATTCTATGGGATAGAACCGACAAGGGAACCTAATAATCACTCCCTGTGGATATTTTTGCTTGGGAAAAAAATGGACAAGATCTTGAAACCACCAAAAATCTGCAAATCCTGCTCCGGATGGGATTGATGCTTCTGTGCTTTAAGAAAAACACTGAAAATGAAATTTGCCAAGTATCTACTACGATCAGAACACGTTGAGGGTTCTGGTTTTGGACCCGATGGAGTAAGTATACTCTGTCCTGCCTGTCTCACGAAATCAAGCTATAAAACCAGAATGAATGCAGAGAGCACCTCCTTGGATACTCCTTCAGCACCCGGGGCTGAACTTAATGCAGAAGGGAACAGCAGTCAGAGAAGAGAGAGCTCCACGAGAAGTCTTCTAGGTCTGCTTGAGGAACGGGGAAGGGGTTACCTGACACTCAAAGACAATAGGGGGAAATCCCTTTTTTTCTTTACTTTCTTCACTCTCTTGCACTCCAGCCCCAGTGCAATGCTATGCTGGTGGAGGTGGCAACAGGTACTGCAGAAGAACCTACCTCTGTGATCAGAGGAGCTGGGGTCCCAAGAGGGTGGTCAAACCCTGTCGCTTTTCACACACTACACGGGAAGTCAGCACAACTGGACTAAACCAAAGCTAAGAAGGTTCCTGAATACAATCAAATACTTTGAGGGACAGAGTAGCAGGGGTAGGGGTCTGGAGACCATGCTTTCATGGGACATCTAGGTCAACTGGCATAACAAAGTTTATTAAGAAAATGCTCTGCATCCTTCTTTGGTGAGTGGTGTCTGGGTTTTTAAAGTTTTCAAGCGGCCATTTAAGATGCATCAATTGGTCCCAACCACCTGGAGTAAAGGAGAATGAAGAACACCAAAGACACAAGGAAAGTATCAGCCCAAGAACAGAAAGGGCCACAGAGACCAGAGACTTCATCAGCCTGAGACCAGAAGAACTAGATGGTGCCAGGCTACCACCAATGACTGCCCTGACAGGGAACACAACAGAGTCCCTGATGGAGCAGGAGAAAGGTGGGGTGCAGAACTCAAATTCTAGTAAGAAGACCAGACTTCATGGTCTGACTGAGACTGGAGGAACCCTGGAAAGCATGGCCCCCGGACTCTCTGTTAGCCCAGAACTAAAACAGTTCCCAAGGCCAACTCTTCAGACAAAGGTTGGACTGGACTGTGGGACATAAAGTGATACTCGTGAGGAGTGTGCCTCTTAGCTCAAGTAGATACAAGAGACCAAAGGAGCAGCTTCTGTCCGGAGGTGAGATGAGAAGGCAGAGAGGGTGAGGAGCTGGTTGAACAGACGCAGGAAATCAGGGGTGGAAAGGAAGACTGTGCTGTCACAGTATATGGACAGCAACTGGGGTCACATAACAGTGTATGTATAAATTTTTGTATGACAGACTGACTTGAATTGTAAACTTTCATTTAAACTACAACAACAAAATTTTTTTTTTTTTTTTTTTAAATCTGTCACTTTTTTTTTCTCTCTCTCTCTGGCCTCCAATTTCTTAGCCCTCCACATGGGCATATCAAGTTGAGTACAGGTAACTGAAGTTCAAGGTTTCAGGCCAGACAACTGAAAGGGGGAATCCCAGAAACCCTGAAAGTACCAGGGAGATCATGGAGAGGTGCTGGCTCTAGGGGAAGGTCCTTGTCATCACTCTTCCTCCTGGTCTAAGAGTTTCTCAGCACAGGGACCCCGGGTCCAAAGGATGCACTCCACTCTGGCACTTCTTTCTTGGTGGTGTGAAGTCCCTATCTCTCTGCTCCCTTCTCTCTCTTCTTTTATCTTCTGTAAGACAAATGGTGATCCAGGTCACAGTCCAGGGAAACTCCCCTTACATTGGATCAGGGCTGTGACCTGAGTAAGGGTGTTGCATCCCACCCTAATCCTCTTTAACATAACCTACTCCTGCCTCACTAACCACAGGCAGAGGTTAGGATTTACAACACGTAGGATAATCACATCAGGTCACAAAATGGCGGACAACCACACAATACTGGGAATCATGGCTTAGCCAAGTCGACACACATTCTGGAGAGACACAATTCAATCCATAACAATGACACTCTTGAAAAGATAAAACTATAAGGATAAAAAATAGAACAGTGGTTGCCAAGGCTTATGGGTAGGTTGGGACAACTATAAAGGAGAACCATAAGGGAAGTGTTTGGGGGTGTTGGAACTGTTCAACTCCTGATTTTGGTGATGGTTACACAAATCTATACCTGAGTTAAAATCCATAGAACTATACACAAAACAGTCTATTTTACTGTGTGTTCATGTAAAAACTACATTTTTTTAAAAACAAAATCTTTATTAGGAATTTCTTAAGAAGAACTAAACACTCCTAAAAGTTACTTAAGTCCTATAACCTTTTCATTTATGTCTATTCCTGCAAGGTATTGGGAATAGTCTAAATCAGCAACCTATAGCCTGCAGGCAAAAGGCAACACAACTTGTTTTTGAACAGCCTTAAGAGCCAAAGTGGTTTTTTTACATTTTTAAATGGTTGAAAAAATACCAAAAGAAGGGTATTTCATGACATGTGAAAATTATATGAAATTCGAATTCCAGTGTTCAGAATGAAGTATTATTAGAATGTATCATTTTCATATTGCTTATGGATGCTTTCAGAAACCCTGGTGGCATAGTGGTTAAGAGCTGGGCTGCTAACACAAAGATCGGCAGTTCAAATCCACCAGTCGCTCCTTGGAAACTCTATGGGGCAGTTCTACTCTGTCCCATAGGGTAGCTATGAGTTGGAATCGACTCGACGGCAACCGGTTTGTGTATTTTGGTTTATGGTGCTTTCACACAAGGGCAGAGTTGAGTAGTTACAACTACCCACAAAGCCTAAAGTATTTACTTTCTGATCCTCTGCGGAAAAGGTCTGCCAACCTCTGATTGAAGTCATTATCTGGATACTTCGGTCATTAAATATGAAAACGTTGTTTTTCTTGATTTATTCCAACTGCCCAAAGAATCCCAGTACCATCAAGTTGATTCTGACTCACAGCGACCCTATAAGACAGAGTAGAACGGCCCCCATACGGTTTCCAAGGCTGTAAATCTTTACAGAAGCAGACTGCCACGTCTTTCTCCCGTGGAACGGCTGGTGGGTTCGAACTGCCAACCTTTCCATTAGCAGCCAAGCACTTAACCACTTCACCACGAGGGCTTCTGCTCAACGAATAGAACACCGTAATCTGTCTAAAGCCTCTATTTTAAACCCAAGGAATTTAAGCAGAGGGTGTAAGCTGGTCGTCAAGGTCACGGTGCTGGTGGGCTGAGGGTAAGGATGAAGAATGTCTTTGAAGACGCACAGCCAGAATGATCCTTAGAAGGGAGGATGGCGAGACTTCATCTCACTTACTTTGAACATGTTATCAGGAGGGACCAGTCCCCGGAAAAGGACATCATGCTTGGTAAAGTAGAGGGTCAGCGAACAATGAGGAAGACCCTCAACGAGATACGCTGACACAGTGGCTGCAACAATGGGCTCAAACACAGCAACGATTGTGAGGATGGCACAGGACCGGGCAGTGTTTGGTTCTATTGTACACAGGGTCGCTACTAGTCGAAATCGACTTGACAGCACCTAACAGCAACAGGGATGAAGAGATTTGGTCTTGATAAATGACTTCCCCTGGAGCTCACTGAAAAGCAAGGGCTTCCAACACGCATCAACCTAACCAAGAAAAACCGCGTATGTTTCACTCTTCCTTTAATTCCACGCCTCTCTCTGTGTATGGCCTTCACCTGTAAATTCCTTAGCAAACATCCCAGGTCACTTTTCTGAAACAATGAAACATTTCTATCATGTTGAAAGCAAATCAGGATCAAGAGTAATTTTTTAATGTTGAATAAAATACTAAATACCAAAAATGCAGATGCCAAAAGGGAAAAAAGAAAAAACTTTGTATTTGAACAAATCTGGAAAATATTATTTCACGCAGCCCGCAAACAGCCCTCGGCCACTGACACGGAACTGATTTTGAAGGACAGCTTGAGCTAGTATGTCTAATATTTTATGCACCTGGGGCAAATATTTATTCTAGTGACACATAGACAGTCAGGAAAACTGCAGACACATCCTTTCGTTTCTGGAACGCTCTTACCAGAGTTCATATTAAGTAAAAACGCAACTTTGCAAAGAACTCTCAATACCAACATTAGAAATAGCACTGTTCTAGAGATCAAATCAATCAAATTACTATTTGAAACTGGCTTCATCTTCCAGAAAGAGACACAAACATCCAGGTTTGGGGACTCTCTCCAGGCCAAAGAAAGCTTGAGTTACATTAACATGGCCCAGAGGCTAAGCGCCCACCATTTTCTCTAGAGCTGACGAAGTACAAGACCAGGTGGTCTGTCCCTGACGGCCCTTCCACAGTTCTAACATGTGGTTGTCCCCCTGGCCTGTATCTCCTTTGCAGAGTCTTTCTTTCTGTTTACACACTGGTCTTAACTCTGTGCAGAGCAGCTGTCTGCTATATACATCACTCTGTGTGTTTGTCTTTCTCTGTCTAAACCACTATCTGTGTCTTTCGCTCTCCCCGGCTATTGTTTTCCCCACCTTGTCATTTATTGACCATAATGCATCACACAGCATGCACTAGATAACAGCCTGTGGAATGCAAGACTCCATCAACCTGCAAACCGAAAGAATATGTTCTCGCGCTGTGGTCACACAAATGTGTATGTGCGTATTTCAAAGGGATTTTATATCCAATTTTATTTCTAAAATCTTGTGGCAGGTTGTATTTTCCAATGATGACTGCAACCATATCTTGCATCTCACATGATCTTCTGTGATGTGGCCTTGACACTCTCCCATCAAGAGGTGGGGTCTATTTCTCCAGCCTCATTAATCAGGGTGGACCCTCTGATGGCTTTTACCTACTGGAAGTGATCTTGTGCCAGTTCTGGATGAAGCCCATAACCGGCCAGATCCTCCTTTCTGCCCTTAGAACACTCACTCTTGGAAGAGTCCCTCCTGCAATCCAGCCACCTTGCTGTGAGAAGACCAAGCCATGTGGAAAGGTCATGTATGGGTTCTCAGATTGAGGGTCCCAGCTGAGCTCCCAGCCAACAATCAGCCTCCACAACCAGCCATGACAGTGGACCACCTTGGATGTCACACCGAGTCACATCTTGAGACAATTCCAGCCCCAGCCACCATCTTACAGCAACCACATGAGAGACTTCAAGCAAGAACCCAGGCAACCCACAGAGCTGTGTGATATTAACGCATTGTGATTTTAGGCCTCTAAGCTGTGAGGTGTTTTGTTACACAGCAGTAGATAACCGAAACAGATTACCTTGTCCATAAATAACTCTAGATAAGTAATTTTACATTATTTAGCCATCCTCATTTGCTTTTAGTTATTGTCGTTGATTTCTGGAAAACAGCATAGAAGAGACGCCTTGACTTTGGTATTGTTAAACTGAATCTGTGTCACACTGTCTTAGTTACCTAGTGCTGCTATAACAGAAATACCATAAGTGGGTGGCTTTAACAAACAGAAATTTATTTTCTCACAGTTTAGGAGGCTAGAAGTCCGAATACAGGGTGCCAGCTGTAGGGGAAGGCTTTCTCTCTCTGTCAGCCCTGGAGGAAGGTCCTTGTCTCTTGGAGCTTCTGCTCCCGGGCGATCTTCATGTGGCTGGACATCTCTCTTCCCCTATCTCTGCTCTGCTCCCTTGTTTAATCTCTTATATCTCCAAAGAGATTGACTTGAAATACACCCTACGGTAATCTTGCCTCATTCACATAACAAAGACAACCCATTCCCAAATGGGATTAGAACCACAGGCATAAAGGCTGGGATTCACAACACATATTTTGGGGGGACATAATTCAACCCCTCACACCCGTGCCACATTTTCTGGCTGAAGTTCCGCTTACATACATGCATTTCTTGAGTTACGACCTTAGGTTGGCACGACTCACCCTTTTAATCCACCTTGTCATTTTAATTATGAACAACGGTACCACCCGAGGGAAGGTACAGCTCTTCATCAACAGATGTCAGTGATTTCCAAGAGTTCCAACATAGCCAAAAACTATCCCTCACTCTACTGCTAAGCCTTGAAGAAGAACGAGGCAGCGTTCACACCCCATGGTCAGAATCCACAGTATTTTTTGTCAGCACAGATTTCTGTAAGGTTACTAGGAAGTTAAGTCTTCTTTCACTTCTGTATCTCCCAACTCCTCCTTCTGGAGTGGCGTGTTTCAGGGGTGATGTGTTAACTTTGCCACCCTATGCTACTCAAGGCCAAAACACAAGCCATTTTATTACAGATGCAGGAAACTGGCCTAGAAACGTGAAAATACACAGGATCAGAACACCTTTAGCAGGTCTTCAGCACAAATCAGAAAGCTTTGGCTCACAGCCACACTAACAACACACTCTGGGAGGGCAGGAGGGGAGATCTGGAGGTCCGCCTCCCACGGAGAAAAATTAAAGGCCCCTTGAGTGCTTTGCATAAAACTAAAGAGCTCTGCCCAGAGCCACAGGCCAAGTGTCCCCTTGACAGTGGCATGACTCAAGTTTTTGACTCTGGAGAAGAACTTTTACACAGTTCTGCTGAAATTCTTCCAGCTCACAGAGACTCAACTACTTAATGTTATCATTACACCATCATATTCCCATTCAATTCTCACAGCTATTGGACTAAGGTTCATTCCCACCAATACCATCTGGCCCTATGTATCTGTTTCTTCCCTCAGGTGGAAACATCACAAAGGGTGGTTCTACCTACTCCAGCCTTCCCCCCACCATCAGCTTCCACTTACGTTAAAAACAAAAACCAAATCTGTTGTCCTCCAGTTGATTCCAACTCATGGCGACCCCAGGTGTTACAGAGTAGAACTGCTCCAGACGGTTTTCACGGCTGCGATCTTTACGGAAGCAGACGGGCATGCAACCCACGGTGCTGCTGGGTGAGTTCAAACCACCAACCTTTAGGTTAGCAGTCAGTCACAAGCTGTTTGCACCATCCAGGGACCTTTCCACTTAATGCAAACTGCACACCAACTCATTTATTCTACTTGTGTATACCTGGCCCACGTCCCCTTCTCAACCATTGGAAACGCTCTCTCCAACAAGGGCATCAAATGTCACCAAAAGGCACACATGGGGTCTAATGGGGCCCTGTCTGTTACAATCCCGCGCACATCTGAAGTGCGTTTAATCAGGGCAGACGCACAAACCACCGCCACAGTGACCTACTGTATCCAGCCCGGCAATGTATATTTCTCCATTGACAGCACCGTAATTTATCCAGCGCCAAACAGCTGAATCCCAGAATCCAAAGCCACATTCTACATGCAGACTCTTCCATAAAGACATGCCTTCAGGGGAACTTTTTCCTCCCCCGAAAGTTCAGACTGTAAATTATCTCTGACAAATGAACTTTCTTTTCTCCTCCGAGATAAATATAAAAAGCAGAATGTCTAAGAGAGTCCATTAAAGCCTTTTCCGTCTGGTGGTCCTGTTGAACTGGCTGGGGGAGTTGGGACTTCTTTGGCTTCGACCGAGACTTACAGCCTGTAATTCAGTCTCTGTGCAGAGAAAATCAAGTCAGGGCATGGGAAAATGATAGCAGCCACCTGGAGGGGAGCTGACAAAGTTCCCCTCCCAGAAAGGGCCTCAAGGAATCGTGAAACTTGTACTGGGGGGGCTGGTGAGGGGACAAAACGCTTTCTTTTCCACTCTGGCAGTGCAGAACTCAAACTGCTTCGGAGCAGAATTATTGCAGCAAAATGTTCTTCATCACTTCTGACTCATCCACTGACTGTGTGAGGCTCTTCATGCCCTCTGCAAACTCACCAACCAATCCCTTCCTCCCTCTGCTCCCGCTGAACGCCAGCAGAAAATAGCCAAAGCAAAGGGTCTCTTGCGGTGCTTCTCGAATTATGATACCCTCCTGTGAGAAAAGGCTGGGTTGATCACACGCTTTTCTCTACTTTCCTTTTGCAAACCCCAACAAAACTAAGAATCAACTAAAATAAGGAATAAGCACATAACTACACAGAGAACAAGAGGAAGTTCACAGGAGATAAGAGACTGTCACATACTTACAAAAGAGACAACCCAAAAGACACCAAGTACAACAGACTGGAGAACTCACAACCTAGAGGATGTATGGCAGATACAACTGAAGGATGAAACAGAATTAAGGGGTCCAAGTGCCTATCAGAAACCCTGGTGGCATAGTGGTTAAGAGCTACAGCTGCTAACCAAAAGGCTGGCGGTTCGAATCCACCAGGCGCTCCTTGGAAACCCTATGGGGCAGCTCTCCTCTGTCCTATAGGGTCGCTGTGAGCTGGAATTGACTCGACGGCAATGGGTTTGGTGTGGTCTGGTTTGGGCTTTCAGTGCCTAGCACAATAGTGGTAACTCAGTGGTAGAATTCTTACCTTCCATGCAAGAGACCCGGGTTCGAGTCCCGGCCAATGCACTTCAAATGCAGGAACCACTCATCTGTCAGTGGAGGTGTGCGTGTTGCTATATTTATCAGGTTTCAGTGGAACTTCCAGACTAAGACAAACTAGGAAGAAAAGCCTGGTCATCTACTTCAAAAAAAATCAGCTAGAGAAAATCCTACAGAACATAATGGTGTGATCCCATTGTGTATGGAGGGTTGCTGTGAGTCAGGGGCTAACTCGAACGCAGCTAACAAGTGCCTAGCACTGCCACAGAAACATCCAGAATTCAGAAATTACAGCTTCATCAGAGACCGAGGTTTGGGTGGAAAACACAGTGACCAACTGATGATCTAGAGACGGAACTGTAGAAACCCAAACCACCAACTCTTATCCCAGCTGTGCCCACACTTCTTACCCAGCCTGGTTCAAAGCAGGCCTGGCACTCAGGCGTCTAGCCCTTTCCCAACCTCTCTTCTGGTTGGGGGGGAGGGGGGAGGGCTGTCCCTTGTCATTCACAAGTAAAATGAAACTGACTACCCCAGGAACAGACCTCCACACCTTGACCTCCGTGGACCCCCAGAAAATAGTCAGCCTCCTGACACTCTCCCTGAAGTGAGGTCCACACACACACACAAAGAACACACACAAAAATAAAGTCCCGAAGCTGAAAGACATCACAAAAAGGAAGAAAAGAAACCCAAACCCACTGCCATCGAGTCAATTCCAACTCATAGCGGCCCTACAGGACAGAGTAGAACTACCCCGTAGGCTTTCCAAGGGGCGCCTGGTGGATTGGAACTGCCGACCTTTTTGTTAGCAGCTGAACTCTTAACCAGTACGCCACCAGGGTTTTCCTGAAAGACGTAAGTCTCCATATTAAAAGAGCCGCTCCAGCACTCAGAGCGATGAACCCAAAGTCATATGTCCAACTACTACGTCATCATGAAATTTCAGAACACCGAGGATAAACAGAAGATCCCAAAAGCTCGCCAAGCAAAAACAAGTCACTAGCAAGACAAAAGGTTCCGAGAGGCAGTGGGGACCTCTCAGATTGCATCATGGGAAGCTAGACGGCCGGCCGTGGGGAGATGCCTTCAGAGTTCCAGGGCACACAGTGTTCAAGTGACAGTAACACCCAGCGAAATCATCAAGGGAACTGTGAAGAGCAGCACTTACAAGGACTCAGAAAACTTACCTCTGACACATAATTTCCGAGGATGTTTTCTACGTCCTCCTCCCATCCCTGCCTCCGCCCTCTTTCCCCTCACCCTCCATCACATACCCCGGCTTCCATCCACACTTCCTAAAAGAAGGTCTTTCTTCATAACTCTGGCAGAAAAGTTTCTCATTGGCCTGGCTTGGGTAACATGTCCAGCCTAGGTTGGACAGAAAAGGGACATTAAAGACACAGAATGGGGTCCCCAAGGGATAGAGGGATTCTTGACAAGAAAGGGTCAGAAAGGCCAGACAAAACACTATGGGTTTCAGGGAAAGAAGAAAGTAAAACCTTTAAAGGGAAAATTAATCATCTAGATATGCTCAAATAAGTGGATTTGTAGGAAACTTATTAGACATTGCCAGGCGCCCATCACTATCTTCACGCACAAGGCCAATTCTATTATCAGTCTAAGTATCACAAAAGACATTATCAAATCATTTTACAGCTGGAGTTCGTTATAGACCAGTCATTCCTGTAATGGCTGGTAGCAGACTAAACTATATTTAGGCAAGTTGCTTCATCTCCCTGCTTCAGATTTATGCTAAAACAGAGGGCGGGGTAATAATACCTGCCTCCTACCTCAGTGGGAGGTTGTAAGGCTTATAATTAGATTGCATTTGCAAAATGCTCTAGAGCTTCCCTGGGAGAAGGCTATAAATAACTCAAGGTGTTATTATCCCCAAAGATAATCAATTATTTTCTCATCAAAAAGGAGACTAACAAAGAGAGGCTTTGAGGATGGAGACCCCGTCATTTGTTTAAGTCTCCAGCCTTAGGTGGAGATTTTCAGAGTGTTCAGAACTTTACAGGGCCCCAGGACCAGCGCTGGCTTCCTCCAACAAATGGAGTATTTACAATACCTGAGAAAAATCCCTTCTGTTGCTACAAAAATACTGGAGTAGAACTTTAACCAGATACACTCATTGGATTCACTTATTCTACTGACTGGTGTGTGCCTGCGTGCGCATGGAAGAGACAGAATGAATGAATCTTGCCTGGACAGACCAGCATGGTGCTCCTCCCCTCCCAGTGTTTCAAGGCCCATGTGCCTTAACCCTTCTCTTTCTCCACCAGTGACAATTATCCACCGATCACCCACCCCTCCTGGCCCGCTTCTGCAAACCTTCCTGGCCTCACCTGGCAGAAGAGGGTATTTCTTCTCTAAGTCATTGTGCTATTTTCTACAGACCCATCTGACAGTATCTGGCCAATCTGAACAATTATTCCTTTATTCGGCTTCTCTAACGTGTTAGTTTCCTGGGAACAAAATCTGTGTTTACTCAACATAAACAATCCTGGAAGCTCCCCATGGTGCACGCAGCACGCAGCTGAGCATGACACTTGTTTTTTTTCCCAGAAATAACAGGCCCAACTGTGCTCTATCATTCTCTAGAAACACACAACAGAAGAAGGGTTCTCACTCTACAGAGACCAAAATTAAAAAGCCAGTGATACTTCCAGAATCTTCCAAGACAAAATTCATTACAAAAACTCCCCAGCTTTCTTTAAAAGACAAATCGAAAAGAAAGGCAGTCCCCAAGTCCACGGAAACTGACAAAACACAGAAAATGGAGCTCTTGCGGGTGGCACATCTTCACTAACATCACCAACCCGGGCTTTACATTTCTGGGAAAGGAGATGTGGAATCCCAGCACAGTCACTTTTCCCATGCTACAGGGATGGTATGCCCAAGCACGCACCTCAGCCTTGGTAAAGTGACAAAGTCCCTCTAAACTTTAAGGACAAAGACGAGCAATAAGAGAAAAACACTGGCCCTCTTTTCCTCTCTACTTCCTCTTTTTTTTTTAAGTTAAATTGTATTTATTTTTTGCATAGGGAATATATGCCGTGTATGTACATATATCACACATACACACGTACATATGTACATATGCACGTGTGTATATTGTACTCATGTACAGAGATCAAATTTCAAAAGTTACCAAGCAATAAAAAGGGAAATGCTAAAGAAGCTGAGACATGGATTTTTCCCCCTGAGCAGACAGACAGAGCCTTCCCTCAGAGCCAGTGCCCTGAATTCAGACTTCTGGCCTCCTAAACTGTGAGAGAATAAACTTGTCTTTGTTAAAGCCATCCACATGTGGTATTTCTGTTACAGCAGCACGAGATGACTGAGACAGTTAGAAAAGTCAAGGAGAGGCTGAGGAACTGAAGGGGACGAACGGCACATGGCCGCTAAGTACAACATATGATTCTGAATGGGATTCTTTTGTTTAAAGGGACATTACTGGGACAGGGGTGAAACTGTCCTAAAGAAGCGCTGCTGGCAGTAATGTATCAATACCAATTTCCTGATTTGGATGGCTGTATTAGGATTATCCACCACCTGTCAGTTTACCATACTGCGGTGATTTGCATTTTGTTGTGATGCTGGTATTTCAAATACCAGCAGGGTCACCCACGGTAGACACATTCAGCAGAGCTTCCAGACTAGAACACGCTAGGAAGAAAGGCCTGATGATCTACTCGCAAAAATCAGTCAATGAAAACCTTATGGATCACAACAGAACACTGTCTGACTGGCTTGCTTTGGACATTGGAAAGGATCAATTGCTGGAGGAGGATATCATGTTTGGTGAAGCAGAGGACCTACAGGAACGTGGGGAACCCTTGTTGAGATGGATTGGCACAGTAGCTGCAACAATGGACTCAAACATGCGGGCGATCGTGAAGCTGATACAGGACCGGGCAACAACCTTTTGCTCTGTTGTCCATAAGGTTGCTATGAGTCAGAGTGTCGATTCACAGCAGCTATCTATCTGTTAGGATTATTATCTATTAGAATGTCCTTGCTTGTAGGAAATACACAATATTTGGAGGTGACGGGGCATCTGTCAGCTACTAATCTGCAAACAGTTCAAGCCCCCCCCCCCAAAAAAAAGTTCAGCGTGCATACAGTACATTTACGCATCTCTTCACGTCCACAAGATCTTCTGTAAATTAGGACGTTATGTGATTTGGACGTTGTACAAACACCGTATGATGGATGAAGGTCTTTCAGGCATTCGCTTCCAGAATAAGGAGGTTTCTTCTTCATACTAAAAATTTGGTGGGGCAAGTAACCTCCCTCTACAATTAGTTTATCTAAGGTTTCAACAAATTCCTCAGCTGCCTTCACATCAACACTCACAGACTCACCCCTCACGTTTACATTATGTAGTGGCTGAAGCAGCTTGAACCACCCGAGTAGCAGTAAACTCCATAGAGCAGTCTGGTCCTGCTTCTTCTTTAAGCATCTCGCACAACCCTCGTGCCTTAGCAGTGATGAGACATTCACTTTTGTGTCTGGTCCTCAGTCCACGTCATTAGCAATTTCTCCACATCTGACATAGGTCCCTCTGGAATAGTCATTAGTCTTCTACCTTTCAACGGAGCCGATCTTTAACAGCTTGGAGAACTTTTTCTTTGTATTTAAGCATCGCCAAGACTGTCGAGTGTGACGTACCTAAATCCACAGCATCCCGTTCGCCAACCGGGAGTCCTGAACTCTCTTATAACCTCTGGGACCACGGACATCTATGTGGTGGGACACTGCCCAAATGGACATTATGTGGTACGTGACACTACTTGCAATGTTTTGGTGAGTGGTGGGCTTAAAATAAAATTTGGAAAAACCTAAATGTCTAAAAATACTGGAATGTTTACTGTTACAGGATACTGTTCTTGGCTAGATAATGGGCAATCATTAAAAAATATAGGTATATTGGTGAGTAGCGTCTGGGGTCTTAAAAGCCTGTGAGCACCCATCTAAGATACTCCACTGGTCTCACCCCTTTGGCAGCAAGGGTGAATGAAGAGAACAAGTTAAAAGGGAAAGATTAGTCCAAAGGACTAATGGACCACAACTACCACGGCCTCCACCAGACTGAGTCCAGTACCACACCGACTGCTCTGACAGGGATCACAACAGAGGGTCCCAGACAGAGCTGGAGAAAAATGGAGAACAAAATTCTAACTCATAAAAAAAGACCAGACTTACTGGCCTGACAGAGACTGGAGAAACCCCGAGAGTATGGCCCCTGGACACCCTTTTAGCTCAGTAATGAAGTCACTCCCGAGATTCACGGTTCAGCCAAAGATTAGACAGCCCCATAAATCAAAACGAGACTAATGGGGCACAACAGTCCAGGGACAAGGACTAGAAGGCAGGAGGGGGCAGGAAAGTTGGTAACAGGGAACTCAAGGTTGAGAAGGGAGAGTGTTGGCATGTCATGGGGTTGTTAACCGTTTTCATAAAACAATATGTGTACTAAAAAAAAAAATTACGGGTATAGGAAACAGAACAAACAGAATAGAAATCGTGAGAATGCTGACATACTGTGAAAATTGTAACAAGTGTCGTAGAACAATCTGTATAAAAATTGTTAAGTGGGAACCTAATTTGCTGCGTAAACTTTCACCTAAAACACAATAAAATATTTTCTTAAAAAACGATGGCTATAAAAAGACGGATAGGTAACAAAAACAACAAAAAGTTTATGTAATAAAAGCATGTTAGTAGGTCTTGAATGTGTGAAAAAGGAAGTAAAGACTCCACTTTTTTAAGTGACTCATCTCCAGTGTTATAACTACAGATAATTTTTCTTTTCTTCTTTATAATGCTTTCTTTCCAAAAGTTTACATACAGGTATTCATGTTGTAATTAGTTGAAAATATTAAGGGGGAAATGAACATCACTGAGCTGTTAGCCCTTGTCCTCAAAGCTCCTCAGCAAAGAGTAACACTAAGCCATGTGGGAATGTTACAGAAAGAGCTTACAGGAAAGGACCCCTTAGGGCAAAGAGGCTTCAGGGACTGAAGGGAGTGGATGAAAGGGCCAAAGTCCCCCAAAAGAGGTGTTAAGAGTTGGAAATTCTGAAGCAGGGGCTGGGAAGAAAGCTCTACCCAGAGGATAGACAGGCGGCCTTGGTGTGCGTCCTAGAATCGAACTGGACAGAGGGATGACAGAGTTCTACACAGGAGACACTTCTTATCATATCCAGGGCAGATGCCTGCTGAGCCAACAGCCAGTAAGGTTTGGTTCCAGTCCTTTTCAGCTCCTAATGCGAGCCCATAACTTGTCCCTCAACCCACAAAACTAGTCCATTTCCAAGGCAACTATATTCCCAGAGAGCTGTAAGATAGTCTCCAACTGACAATGAAACCAGCTTCAACCTAGTTGACACCAACTCAATGGTGACCCCATGTGTCAGATAAGAACTGTGCTCCATAGGGTTTTCAACAGCTGATTTTTCAGAAGTAGATCTCCAAGCCTTTCTTCCGAGGTGCCTCTGGGTGGACTCAAAACCCCCAACCATTCAGTTAGCAGCCAAGCACAATTAACCTTAACCATTTGCACCACGCAAGGACTCCAAATGACAACAGAGAGGCAATGAAAACGTTGAGTGAAAAACATAAGCTGCAGAAGAATACATAACATGCCTCTACTTACGTAAAGGTCAAAAACAGGCAAAAAAATAAGCAGCAACTGTTTAGGGATTTATATACACTAAGCCAAAAACCAAACTAAAGCTACTGCTGTCGAGTCAATCCTGACTCATAGCGACCCTACAGGACAGAGTAGAACTGCCCCACAGGGTTTCCAAGGAGCAGCTTGTAGATTCGAACTGCCGACCTTTTGGTTAGCAGCCGAATGCTTAACCACTGCGCCACCAGGGCTCCAGGGATATACACTCTGATGTGGTAAAACTATAAACATCAGCAAGAGAATTATTAACACAAAATAGAAGCCATGCTGCCATCTTGGAAGACAACAGGATGGGGACACAGAAAACTTTCTAGGAACTGGTAATGAACCACAATTTCTTAGACTGGGTGGTAGTTATCGAGGTGATCACCATACGATTCTTCGCACTCTACACCCACATTTTATATATCGTTTTGCATGCTGTTGCTGTTAATTGCTGTGAGTTCATTCTGATTTACAGTAATCCCACGTATGCAGAACAGAACTGCTCCACAGGGTGTTCAAAGCTGTGACCTTTCAGAAGCAGATCACCAAGCCTGTCTCCCAAGGCACCTCTAAACCAAAAACCCAAACCCGTTGCCATCGAGTCGATTCTGACTCATAGCGACCCTACAGGACAGAGTAGAACTGCCCCATACGGTTACCAAGGAGCACCTGGTGGATTCAAACTGCTGACCTTTCAGTTAGCAGTCACAGCTCTTAACCACGACGCCACCGGGGTTTCCAAGGCACCTCTGGGTGAGTTCAAACCACCAAACTTTCGGTTCGTTAGTGGTTGAGTACTTAACCATTTGCACCCCCTAGGGACCATTCTTTGCATGGATGATACACATTTTTAAAAGATGACAGGGATCTAGATCTCTATAATTGGACTGTCCAATATGGCAGCCACTGGGTACATGTGGCTCTTTAAATTTGATTAAATAAAATGAAGTAATTGAATGTTAAGTAATAAAACGAAAGCAATTAGAATTAAATAAAATTCCTCAGCCGCACTAGTCACATTCCAAATGCTCAACAGCCACATGTGGCCAGTGGTTACTGGGACACCACAGAGAACATTTACATCACCACAGAAAGTTCTACTGGACAGCGCTGCTATATACAATCTGTATACAATTTGGCCAACAAAAGTCCTCAGGATGAGATATCTGAATACTAGCATCGTCTCTCCCACTAGGTGCCATCAAGTCGATTCCAACTCATGGCGACCCCATGTGTGTCAGAGTAGAACTGCGTTCCATGAGTTTTCAATGGCTGATTTTTTTTTTTAAGTAAATCACCAGGCCCTTCTTCCCAGAAGCCTCTGTGGCCTCAAACCTTCAACCTTTAGTTCGCAAGCTCTGCTTTACCAGCTCCTTGTGGTCTCACCACTGGAAAATTTGTGAGTCATTCCAACAGAGCCCTTGCTAGAGTCTAAATTCCCATCTCCTTAAAATGTCCCGTCAGTCTAGCAGCTTAGCTCCCTCTCGCCCTCCACCCCCTCCAGCAAGAGATCCATCTGGGAGTAAAAACCTCAGGTGATTTCACACCAATGTGGTTCTTGCCAGGGACACTCGTGTCTTGGGGATAATATGTTATCACCACTGAGAAAGGCATACGCAGGAAAAGCAAAGAGAAAGCACACTCACTCTGACCATTTGCTTGAACCAACATGTCATTCGACAAAAAAAATCAACTGGAGAAATGGTCAAACGGAATCTCACGAGGGGAAGTCAAGGTACTTGAGTGATAGTTCCTTTCTTTTTACATTCATTTCACGCCTCTGTCAATCCTTTTCAAGTCATTCCTAACCTCACTCAACACCGTCCAATAAAACCCACACTTACCTGTCCATTTGACAGTTTCTACTTAAATAAATGCAAATAAATACCAGCAGTAACACAGGAGAGATGAGACCCAGCACACTAGCATTTCGAGATCCATCTCCCGGTGATCTGTGCTGGGCTGGGTTGCAGCCTCCTGGGCAGTAATTACTGGGGGGAAAAGGATTCAGGCATGATTTCCCTAATTGGCCTACAAAGAGGATTACTTACTCTGCATTTATCCTTGATTACCTTCAAGGAAAAAAAAAAAAAAAAAAAAACAGGCCTTACAGTGATTCTATAGTTTCTACACCCAAAGTTCACGGCGTCTGTTTGACTATTTGAGTTTCTAATACTGCCAAAAGTATTAATTCTGGAATGCTTTATTTAAATCTTTTTCCTGATCTGACAACATCTGACAAACTCATTCCTCTCCTGAATGTTTAGCTGGAGCAAACATCCCTCGGGTGTTACAACACATCCCAGTGATTATTCCAGCCCACTGAATACAACATCCGGCCCAGTGCCATTTCCACTTTGGCAAAACTTTTGAGTCTGTTCTTTTTTTTAAATGAATGTCAGGATCTAACCTGGACATATATTAACATGCACTGAATTCAGTCTAAAGAGCCTTTGGACCAGTTTTTGAAAAATCCTATTTCTTAAATTAAGTGACCGAGTTCTGTGCTTGAAAAATCCTACTTCTTAAGTCATCGACTTCTGTGCTGAGAAGGTAACTAACTGGTGGGGAGACAATCTGGGAGATATTTTATTGCCTTCACTCAGCATTTTCTGTGTTACCAGGCAAAGTTTGGGAAACTTTCTATTTAAAAAAAAGCCTTTAACCTCAGGGGCCCCCAACCTAGTAGTTCTCAGATTCCAAGCTAATAAAGCCCTCAGCTTTTCCCAAAATATTCGACAGGCAGGGGCCTTCACATTCCAGTTCTTCCCCCATGTGCTAATCAAACTCAAGAGAAAACACCATTGTTTGCAAACGGCCAGGGCCTGCAGGCCCTGGGAAGAACAAAGGGCCAGGGGCAGCAGGAAAGTTTTTAAAAAGAAGAAGAACCTTGCTGAAAGCTTTCGAAGGGTGTTGTCTCAAGTCCTAAAGCCCCCGCATGGCCATTCCTGAACCCCGTCCTGAAATCTCAACCCAAACCCCGTCCTGAAATCTCAACCCAACTATAATGTCAGTACTATGCTCTCCGGGCTGACAACCACTAGTACTTGTCTGAAGTGGTTTCACACCAGTTATCCTAACAGCTCTCATTGGGCCAAGGACGGAACAGGTCTGGAGACCAAGAGTGGGACCGTGGCTTTGGGTCACCCAGAACGTGAGTCTGTGGCCCCAACCACCTGGACTACTGTGTCAGAGCGATATCACTTAATATTCAAGTTCTGTGACATAATTTAACTAGAATATAATTTAAAGGAGAAACGTCAAGTACCTGGGACAGACTGGGACCTGAAAGGATTTCGGTACCCCCCTAAAATGTAATTCCAAATAAAAATATTAAACCCTGAAGTTAATGTACAAAAGTCCTTTCCCCCAAGTTCTGATTTCCCTCTCTTCTTAATGCTCTTAAACCAGTCAACCAACTGCAAGGTACAGGCCTTATTTAAATCCTGGCTGAAAAGGAAAAATAAAATAAACATGGTAAATTAGACAAGAAAACAGGAAGATTGCCTGAATATCAGGGAGTTATTATTCACTCTTTCAGGCGTCGTTCATAGATATTCATAGCGACCTTATAGGGTTTGGTTTGGGTTGAGTTTTAGGTGTTAAAAGAAGCCCCAGTAGCACAGAGGTTAAGTGCTCGGATGCTAACGGAAAGGTCGGCAGTTCAAACCCACTAGCCGCTCCGCAGAAGAAAGACGCAGTAGTCTGCTTCCGTAAACCCTATGGGGCAGTTCTACTCTGTCCTATAGGGTCACTATGAGTCAGAATGGACTCAAGGACAACAGGTTTGGTTTGGGGTTTTGTTTTAAGTGTGATCATGGTATTACGGCTTTTGATTTTAAGGAAGTCCTTATCTTTTTGACGAGTCCCTGGGTGGTTAACGAGCTCAGCCACACCTCAGCTGCTAACTGAAGAGCTGGATGCTTGAGTCTTCCCAGAGGCACCTTGGAAGAAAGGCCTGGCCATCTACATCCAAAAAAAAGCAGCCGCTGAAAACCCTGTGGGGCACAGTTCTACTTTGACACACATGGGGTCACCAAGAGTCAGAACTGACTCAACAGCAAAGGGGTTTTATCTTTTCCAAACACGAATAAATGTTTACAAAGGAACTGATATGATGTCTTAGATTCCCTTCGAAATCAGAGTGGGTAAGGCGCAGAATAATGAGCTCTGGTAGCACTAGGTAGCTAACAGAAAGGTCGTTGGTTCAAACCCACAAACAGCTCCAAGGGAGAAAACATGTGGTGACCTGCTCCAGTAAAGATTACAACCTAGGGAACTCTATGGGGCAGTTCTGCTCTGCCCAATGGGGTCCCTAAGAGTCGGAATTGACTCGACGGAATACAAGGGATCAGACGGCATACAACAACAATGGCAGAGAACAGAGGCTGTGTATAGGACAAGGAGTGTTGAAGGCTGCTGGTAGGTCTATGGGGTCCATCATACTATATCCTCTACTTTTATACAAGTTTCAAATTTTTCCATAATAAAAAATTGTATTTCTATTCTTTCCCCTCCCCACTCGGGAGGGCAGTCCAAGAGCACTGTCTCCAGGTAACCCCACGGGGCCTCACACGCACGCTCCATCAATTTCGGGGCTCTTTCTCCATCACTATGCACCCCCACCGCTGTGTGGGCGCCCCCAGACTGTGCAAATACACTGTGGTTGGGCCCGCCACACTTTGTGGAAAGTCCACGCCACCTTCTCGGCCAAGGATGGGGCCGCAGCAGGCCGCCCTTCACTCCACCTCCCCCGGGGAGCCCCCTCCCCACTGCGCTGGGATAAAGATCCTTCTGTCCAGCAACGGGACTTCCCAATGCACACTGCTCCGCTTTGGTTTCTCTAGAAATACAAACCCAATTCCGTTCCTGGGATGAGGTTTCTTTTCTTTTCTCCTTAAGAGAATCAGGTTTTCCTGCACTGCGGGGTGGGGAGTGGGGGTGGGAAAGGGCGTTAATTGCAGGGCTCCTGCCTGCAGGCAGATAGAGAACTCTGGCGGGTGTTTTGCTGGCAGCAGGAAGGTTAGCAGATGAAAGGAAAAGATAATATTACCTGTTGGGGTTATCTTTCTTCTCTCCACGGGTCATGAACTCATTACTTACCATCTAAAAGCCCGGCGGGAGAAGATTCCTACCGAGGTATGAATACAGATCCAGAAGCTGGCTCGCCTGACAATCACAGACACGTGCGTTCCTGTTATCCAGGATGGTTGGGAAATTCAAACTCTTTTCAACAATCTGGAGTAAGACAGCTTTTTAACTGCTCTGAATGCCAGAAGGGCAGACCCACTGAGGCAAAGCCTAAAACAGGTTTGGGGTTTCTGCTTCTGGCGACAAGCTGTCATCCTGGACACAAGGTACCCGACTGTGAAGAAAAGAATGTTTTAGAGTTCCGTTTTTAACATCCATTCAAAAATTCAAAAAGGTCTTTGGGGATCCATTTGTTTTTCAAGTTTGGAAATATTTTAATTTAGTATGTAATATTTAAGACATACCACAAAAAAAGTGAACGAACAATACAACCACCAACTTAAAGCCCTGTTCCTTTTCAAGATCCCCCTCCAAAGGTACGCGCTGTGCTGAGTTTGTATTACTGTACTATTCCCATAAGCTTCTTTGAGCTTTTGCAATATGTAAGATTGCTTTGCATAGATTTCAACTTTAGATAAATAATATCTGGCCATATGTATCTTCCTACAACTTATTCTTGCAGCTCAAAGTTATGTTGTAAGATGCATCCATGCTGAAACGTGTGGCTCCACTCACAAATATATCACAAATTATTTTTTTCCATCATCCTGTCAATGAACATTTGGGTTGTTTCTGTTTTTTTGGGTTTTGTTCTTTTTTTTTAATACCAACAAAGCTGCTATGAATGTTCCCATTATGGATTTCTTACGCCCGTGTGTGACGGCTTCTTCTGTACATGCCTAGGAGCGAATTGGCACAGGTAGCAGATGCACAGTTCAACATACAGGTAGCAATTTTAAACTCTCTCCAGCAGTTTCCCTACAAGACTTTTTTTTGCCAACACTTGATACTGTCAGATTTTCATCAATCAAAAAAAAAACCAAACCCGTTGCCGTGGGGTCAACCCTAGAGGACAGAGTAGAACTGCCCCATAGAGTTTCCAAGGAGTGCCTGGTGGATTTGAACTGCCGACCATTTGGTTAGCATCCATAGCTCTTAACTTGGAGCCCTGGTGGCACAGCGGTTAAGAGCTCAGCTGCTAACCAAAAGGTCAGCAGTTCGAATCCACCAGCCACTTCTTAGAAACCCTAATGGGGCGGTTCTACTCTGTCCTGTAAGGTCGCTATGAGTCAGGACCAACTCAACAGCAATGGGCTTGCTTTGGTTTGGTTTAATTATAACTTGCTCTTCCTTTCGATAGCCCTGGTGGCACAGTGGTTGAGCGCTTGGCTGCTAACCCAAGGGCTGGCAGTTCGAACCCACCAGCCGCTCCACAGGACAAAGATGTGGCAATCTGCTTCCATAAAGATTTACAGCCTTGGAAACTCTGTGGGGCAGTTCTACTCTGTCCTCTAGGGTTGCTGCAAGTCGAAACAGACTTGATGGCAACGGATTTGGTTTTTGGATATAAGTCAAAATCGACTGGACGGCAATGGGTTTTCTTTTTGTTTCTTTTTATACCACTTGAGGAGGCAATGGTTGTTGAGTCATATGATTCTCATCTTCCACACAGGAGACCCCGACTCGATTCCTGACCGATACACCTCATGCACAGCCATCACCCAGCTGTCAGGGAGGCTCATGGGTTGCTATGATGCTGAACAAGTTTCAGCAGAGTTTCCAGACTAAGGTGAACTAGAAAGAAACCAAAAAAACCCAAACCCGTTACCCTGGAGTAGATTCCGACTCACAGCGACCCTACAGGACAGAGTAGAAATGCCCCATAGAGCTTCCAAGGAGCACCTGGTGGATTCGAACCGCAGACCCTTTGGTTAAGCATCAGTAGCACCTAACCTGGGGATCTACTTCCAAAAATCAGCCAATGAAAACCCAAGGGTCACAACGATTGGGTCCCCAGCTGATCATGGAAATGGTACAGGACAGGGCAGCATTTCGTTCCATTGTGCATGGGGTCACCATGAATAAGGGGCCAACTCATCGGCAGCTAAGAGCGTAACACTAGACAAAAACACAAGTTCATATGAGATCTCTAGCCAGCTCCCAGTAGACATTCCTAAGGCTCCTTCTCCGCTTAACGTCTCTGCCCTAGTCTAGCCACGTGTGCGGCAGAGCTAGGATGGGAGTACAACAGAAATAGCAGACTTCTCTCCTCCCTGTCCATGTGTCCTGAACCACTGAAATCTCAGAGGATGACGCAGGGTGAGTGCCCTTTGCTCAGAAATGAGAGAATGAAGTGCGTGTCCATGTGTGCACACAGCAGGCGAGGGGTAACCAGACCAAATTCATAAGAAGAAATTAATGGCCACCGAGAGAGAAGGTGGCCAGAGGCTCGTAGATTTCTGGCTGGCTGTATTCTTTCTTCTCTCAATGCTCCGAGCAGCCAGTCCCTCTCTGGTTTCAAGCACGGGGAAGACGCCAGAGGGTCAGGTGCCGAAGGCCACATCTGTTCCCGAATGGTCTGCTGGGATTGTTTTCCGCTTTTGCACGCTTATGGCTCTGTCAGTTTTCCTTTGCTTTCTGATTGGTTGTGAACAACTCCTCAGGAAAGCAAACGATCACAGAATAACTCCATGTGGAGGAGAGACCACGTAATAAAATGCAGATTGGGTGCTTCATTCGTCCATGCCTCAAACCAAACCCGTTGCCCGTCAGGTCGATTCCGACTCATAGCGACCCTATAGGACAGAGTAGAACTGCCCCATTGGGTTTCCAAGGAGCACCTGGTGGACAGTGGATTCGAAATGCTGACCTTTTGGTTAGCAGCCGTAGCTCTTAACCACTGCGCCACCAGGGTTTCCTCGCCCAGGCCTATCCAATAAAAATACTAAATCTTGGTCACTTTTGAGTGAGACTGGTAAAATGCTTGAACGGTCACAGGATACTACTGAGAGCTGTAACAAACACAGGCCGCTTGGTAAGATGCAAACATTGCCTGCAATACTGAAGCTGCGAGGTGTGTACCCACTCTCAAGTCCATTGCTGCAGGGACAAGGACCAGGATGCTGAGGAGTCCAGCAAGGCCACCTCTCTAGGGATACATCTGCTGGGCTATGCTGTGCACATCACACCCCTGGGGGGACACGCTGTGAAGGCCCCTGTCTCGAATCTACACTCAAAGTCTTCACATGGGATACACGGAAGAGATGCTCCAACACACACCTGGGGGCCACAGGTGCCACCAGCCATGCTTGGGGGTGACCTCGATGTCTCTGGCTGTGGGTGTTCTCAGGAGCTCCTCATGAGGACTTGGGACAGATGCCACCACCACCCTGCGACATCTTGGAGCCGCCATATCTGCCAAGCACACAGGTCGGACCAGACGTCTGTGGTTCCTTGCAGCTACAGTGTCAAGCTCTAAAACTTAGCATGGAACACGCTCATTCCCCAAAACTGGGCCGAGAGACCTGGATTGAGAAAAGGTTGACTCAGAAATTTCCTGAGGTCCTGAGATGAACGCTCGACTTCACAATCTGCGTTTGTGACACTTGTCTCTGTAATGGGCCCTCAGAGTAAGGAATGAAGTTGTTTTATGGCTGGCCCGCACGGGAAAGCCCCTCCACAAAGGAAAGGGCTCCAAAATCATTCCGGTGTGGGCCCATGAGAACATCAGATGTGAAGGCAGTGAGGAGGGTCTGGCTGTTCCTGGAGGAAAACCTCCCCCCTGGGGCACCCCCAAAGCAGAGCTGAAATGTCTCCCTCCCTCTGGTCTCCCACACTGGGCTCTGACACAGCTGTACGCCCCCCAGGGTTGAGTTTACGACTTCAGTCATTTGAATAATCAGAGCACGGTGTGGATCAGAGGTTTTCTTTTTATGGATTTTTCTTTTCTTAGAAAATGGAAAATTCTTTTTTTCCTCAGTTTCTGGAAGAAAACCCGTAGAAGAAATCAGCAACCAGACAGCGTTCCAAAGGCCACCTCTTATTCTGCCAATGGTGCTGGTGACGACAGATCTGTTGGGACCCACCAGTACAGAGAGTAGCGTCACCTCGGGCAGGGAGATGCCTGCCCCAACATCCTGGCAACTTCTAACCATGTCCCACCTGTCCTAGCAGGGAACCCGGACAACTCGTTCTATGGGATAACCATGCCATCTCTCTCCTCTAGGCAGTGTATCTATCTCACCATCCTTCCAGACGTCTCTTTTGACAAGTATTAAGTTAGAGGGCAGTGGTGGTTCGGTGGTCAAATTCTTGCCTTCATGTGGAAGACTCAGGTTTGATTCCAGGCCACCGCATCTCATGCACAGCCACCACCCTCCAGTCAACTACGATGCTGAACGGGAACCCTAGTGGCGTAGTGGTTAAGTGCTACGGCTGTTGTTAAGTGCTACGGTCGGCAGTTTGAATCCACCAGTTGCTCCCTGGAAACTCTATGGGGCAGTTCTACTCTGTCCTACAGGGAATCGACTTGACGGCAACTGGTTTTGTTTTTTTTTTTTTTTTATGATGTTGAACAAGTTTCAGCAGAGCTTCCAGACTAAGAAGGAGAGCCTGCAGATCTACTTCTAAAAATCACACAACGAAAACCCTACAGATCACAATGGTGCAACTCCCAACAGGTGATGGGGATGGCACAGGACTGTGGGGCATTTCCTTCCATTGTCCATGGGGTCACCATGAGTCTGGGGCAGACTCAACAGCAGCCAACAACACAAACAAGTGAGGAGGATGAGCACCTTTCCCACGTCCTCATTCAGAAAACAGAACTCCGATGTGCCAGCTTAGCAAGGCACTTTAGGAGCAGGTTCAAAGGTGTTGAATGAAAAGCATGGTGTCTTAGTCATCTAGTGCCACTGTCACAGAAATACCACAAGTGGATGGCGTTAACAAAGAGAAGTTTATTCTCTCACAGTCCAGTAGATTTCAAGTCCAAATTCAGGGTCAGCTCCAAGAGAACACCTTCTCTGTCAGCTCTGGAGGAAGGTCATGTCATCAGTCTTCCCTTGGTCTGGGAGCTTCTCAGCGCAGGAACCTCAGGTCCAAAGGACACGCTCTACTCCCGGCACTGCTTTCTTGGTGGTATGAGGTCCCTGTGTGTCTCTGCTCGCTTCTCTCTTTTCTATCTCAAAAGAGATGGGCTTAAGACACTATCCAATCTTGTAGACCTCATCACTACAACTGCCACTAATCCATCTTATTACATTATAGGGATAGAGTTTACAACACATAAGGAATCACATCAGATTACAAAACGGTAGACCATCATACAGTACTGGTGGGAATCATGACCCAGCCAAGTTGACAGATATTTTGGGGGGACACAATTCAATCCAAGACACGCAGGTTTCCACACAGACCATTCCATGCACGTGTAAATTGTCTCGCTCACTCCAAATCTCAAGGGGTGTTGTTTTCCAGATCTTTTGGACACCATTGAAACTACAACTTATGAAACATAGGTGGGTTTCAAAGGGATAAAGAGATACCCCTCACAAATGAGTGTTGTTTAAAGACAAAGGTTGCACACACTGAATCCATTAATAGGATTCAGCTCTTCTAACTGAAAAAGAATCTCATCCTCTCTATCTAAGCGACAAATTTTCTTGCATGTTTTAGGGCAGACATCACAATTCTATGCCTGACACACATGGTTAGAAGTGATGATTTGCGGGTAAACGCTAATGTTGACTGCTCCATAAATGTTTACTTGGCAGAAATGTGCCAGATTTTAGTGGTACAACAACAAAGTCCTCCTGTCCATCACCACTCGCAGCTCTACACATAACTAAAATGGGTAATCACCACATTCCCTCACTATTCACCGGGGCCTCCTTCCTCCAGAACAGGAGACTGTTGAATCACATTTTAATGTGGAACATTTTATCAGGGCAATAAATGATTCCCTTAAAAATATCTTCACTGTGGAATGTTTTCATTGTCAAAGAAGACAAGGCGAAAATGATAATGTTTCACATTAAAAATGCACGAATCTTCTCTCACGTAGCTTTTCCCCTTTTTGGATATTTGCTAAGAATAAGAAGACCTTCCATACCAAGATTATAAACTTGACTTCTTACATGCACTTCTTTAAGCCTTTGTATCAATATTCCATCTAAAATTTACTTTTTGTGCATGGTGAGGGTACAGCTACTTTTTTCTCCAAATGAATAGCCACTAACCCCACCATCTTTACCGTATTTAATGTTCACACAGGCATTGTCCAGTCTCTGAACTCTCTTCTGTCTCTACCTAATTGTCTGTTCCTTTGTCAACACCCTCACAATTCCTATCATTGCAGCCTTAGACTATGTTTTGATGTATCTAGTAAGATAAATCTCCCTTCCTTCATTGTTTATTTTCAAAATGGTCTTGACTTGAGTTTTAGCTTTTGCACTTCCAGATGGATTTTAGAATCAGTTCGCTGAGCTTGATGAAAATGTCTTTTGGCAACAGATACTGGTGATGGATGCACAGCATGATTAATGTAATTGGTGTCATTCCCCGTGAAAAACATTCAATTGACACATGTTATGTTTTATGTATTTTTATAACAATTTCAAAAATGTCTTTTGGGATTTGATTAACAATGCACTGAATTTATGGATTTGGAAGGGAATGGACATTTTTAAAAAGTTGAGTCTTCCTAACCAATACATAGTTTCTCCTTTCATTTGCTTCTTTTGGAAGTGGGGTTCTTTAGTAAAAGTTATGGCTGTCACAGATGTTACACATTTCTTACTAGACTTATTCCTAGGTGTTATACAGTGTTTGTTTTTGTTCTAAGAGGTCACTCCTGATGCATCAGGAAGCTGATGGGTTTTGTGTGTGCACTCATACCTGGCCACCTCGCTAAACTCATAGTTTTAAGAGCTGTCAGATGATTTTCTTGAATTTTCCGGAGCAACATTCGTATTATTTACAAATCACTAGGGCTCTGTCTCATCTTTTCTAATTACCACATTGGTTTGGCCTCCTGAACAACAATGGATAGCAGGCATCCATGTCTTGTCCTTGACTTTCAAACGTTTTACCTTGAAATCTAAATCACTGTAAGTTTCTGACAGATTCCTTTTTCCCAGTTAGCTCTGCTTATTTTGCTAAATTTTGCACCCGTAAAAAATTATGAAATTTAGCATACATACTGTTAAAAAAAATGGCATGGTGGGGGCATCTGACCTCCTCTAACTTCACAAGGGGGAGAGAGAATCACCAGCAGCATCAACCCGAAGCTGATTCCTATGAGGTGGAGGTCAGACATACCTCCTCTCTCCGACCTTTTTACCAATTTTGACACCAGCCATCCCTCCCACGGCACTCTCTACTTCTCTGTTGGGCTCAATAGTTTGTTGCAATAGCCACACAGAACTCACAGACTATACTCACAGTTATAAGGCTTATTAGGGAAGTAGCAGGTTATAATTCACGATCAGAAACCACTCAGGATACAATTCTTTGATTATGACAGCTTCTTCTCAAACGTGTCCACAGGCAGGCCTCTCTCTGGCCCTCAGTCCCTTAGCCCGACCTCTGCCCTGCTCAGGCAAGTGTTACAAAGCTCTTTAGATCCACCGATAAGTGCCTAGATGCATCCCACTCCACCAATAAGCCTCCTTCCCGAAAGCGCTCAGTGTTCTCACTCTGTGGGCTGGTAAGCCCACTGCACCATCTCCTGCTGGTCTCCTGGTTCTGCTGCCTCTGCTGCAGACTAAGACAGACGAGGAAGAAGGACTCAGCAGTCTACTTCTGAAAAGAATTAGCCAGTGAAAACCTTATGAATAAGCAGCGGAACACTGTCTGATACAGTGCCGGAAGATGAGCCCCCCCAGGTTGGAAGGCATTCAAAAGATAACTGGGGAAGAGCAGCCTCCTCAAAGTAGAGACAACCTTATTGATGGAGTCAAGCTTTTGAGACCTTCATTTACTGATGTGGCAGGACTCAAAATGAGAAGAAACAGCTATAAAAATCCACTAATAATCGGAACATAGAATGTATGAATTATGAATCTAGGAAAACTGGAAATCGTCAAAATTGAAATGGAACGCATAAACATCATTATCCTAGGCATTAGTGAGCTGAAATGGACTGATACTGGCCACTTGAATCAATCATATGGTCTACTATGCCAGGAATGACAACTTGAAGAGGAATGGCGTTGCATTCATCATCAAACAGAACATTTCAAGATCTATCCTGAAATATAACGCTGTCAGTGATAGGATAATATCCATATGAATACAAGGAAGACCAGTTAATATGACTATTATTCAAATTTATCCACAAACCACTAAGGCCAAAGATGAAGAAACTGAACATTATTACCAGCTTCTGCAGTCTGAAATTGATCAAACATGCAATCAGAATGCTTTGATAATTACTGCGAAAGTTGGAAACAAAGAAGAAAATATGGCCTCAGTGATAGAAATGATGCCAGAGATCACATGATAGAATTTTGCAAGACCAATGACTTCAACATAATACCTTTTTCCATCAACATAAATACCTTTTTTCATCAACATAAACGGCAACTATACACATGGACCTCACCAGATGGAATACACAGGAATCAAATCGACTACATCTGTGGAAAGAGACAATGGAAAAGCTCAATATCATCAGTTAGAAAGAGGCCAGGGGCCAACTTCAGAACAGACCATCAATTGCTTATGTGCAAGTTCAACTTGAAACAGGAGAGAATTAGAACAACTCCAAATCTTGAGTATATCCTACCTGAATTTAGAGACCATCTCAAGAATAGATTTGACACGTTGAACACTAATGACTGAAGACCAGACGAGTTGTGGAATGACATCAAGGACATCATACATGAAGAAAGCAAGAGGCCATTAAAAAGACAGGGAAGAAAAGACCAAAATGGATGTCAGAAGAGACTCTGAAACTTGCTCTTGAACACAGAGTAGCTAAAGCAAAAGGAAGAAATGATGAAGTAAAAGAACTGAAGATTTCAAAGGGCAGCTCGAGAAGGCAAAGTATTAAAATGAAATGTGCAAAGATCTGGAGATAGAAAACCAAAAGGGAAGAACACGCTCAGCATTTCTCAAGCTGAAAGAATTGAACAAAAAATTCAAGCCTCAAGTTGCAATAGTGAAGGATTCTATGGGGAAAATATTAAATGACGTGGGAAGCATCAAAAGATGGAAAGAATACACAGAGTCATTATACCAAAAAGAACTGATCAACATTCAACTATTTCAAGAGGTAGCATACAATCAGGAACCAATGGTACTGAAGGAAGAAGTCCAAGCTGCACTGAAGGTATTTGCAAAAACCAAGGCCCTAGAAATTGACAGAATATCAATTGAGATGTTTCAGTAAATTGATGCAGCGCTGGAAGTGCTCACTCGTGTATGCCAAGAAATTTGGAAGACAGCTACCTGGCCAACTGACTGGAAGAGATCAATATTTTTGCCTATTCTCAAGAAAGGTGACCCAACCGAATGCAGAAATCATCCAACAATATCATTAATATCACACGCAAGTAAAATTTTCCTGAAGATCATTCAAAGGCAGCTGCAGCAGTATATGGACAGGGAACTGCCAGACATTCAGGCTGGATTCAGAAGAGGACGTGGAACCACGGATATCATTGCTGATGTCAGATGGATCCGGGCTGAAAGCAGAGAATATGAGAAAGATGTTTACCTGTAGTTTATTGACTATGCAGAGGCATTCAACTCTGTGGATCATAATAAATTATGGATAACATCTCAAAGAATGGGAATTCCAGAACACTTAACTGTGCCCGTGAGGAACCTGTACATAGACCAAGAGGCAGTTGTTTGGACAGAACAAGGGTATACTGCATGGTTGCATCCTTTCACCATACCTATTCAATCTGTATGCTGAGCAAACAATCCAAGAAGTTGGACTATCTGAAGAAGAAAGGAGTATCAGGATTGGAGGAAGACTCATTAACAACCTGTGATATGCAGATGACACAACCTTGCTTGCAGGAAGTGAAGAGGAGTTGAAGCACTTACTGATGAAGATCCAAGACCACAGCCTGCAGTATGGATTACACCTCAACATAAAGAGAACAAAAATCCTCACAATTGGACCAATAAACAACATCATGATAAACAGAGAAAAGACTGAAGTTGCCAAAGATTTCATTTTACTTGGATCCACAATCAACACCCATGGAAGCAGCAGTCAAGAAATCAAAAGACACATTGCACTGGGCAAATCTGCTGCAAAAGACCGCTAAAGTGTTGAAAAGCAAAGACGTCACCCTGAAGACTTGAGATGCGCCTGACCCAAGCAATGGTATTTTCAATCACATCATATGTGTGTGAAACCTGGACAACGAATGAGGAAGACTGAAGAAGAACTGACACCTTTGAATTGTGGTATTGGCGAAGAATACTGAATATACCATGGACTGCCAAAAGAACAAACAAATCTGTCTTGGAAGAAGTAGAACCAGAATGTTCCTTAGAAGCAAGGATGGCGAGACTACATCTTACATACTTTGGACATGTTGTCAGGAGGGACCAGTCCCTGGAGAAGGACATCAGGCTTGGTAAAGTACAGGGTCAGTGAAAAAGATGAAGACCTTCAACGAGATGGATTGACACAGGGGCTGCAACAATGGGCTCAAGCATAACAACAATTGAGAGCATGGCCCAGGATCGGTAGTGTTTCGTTCTGTGGTGCATTGGGTTTGCTATGAGTCAGAACCGACTCGACGGCACCTAACAACAACATGTTCAGTATATTAGTTTTCTCCGCTGCATAACAAATTACGACAAATTTAGCAGCTTAAAACAACACTCATTTGTTAGCTCACAGTTCCACACATCAGAAGTCCAGGCAAGGTGTGGCTGAGTTCTCTGCTCAAGGTCTTAAAAGGCTAAAACCAAGGTGTTGGCCAATCTGCATTCTTTTCTAGAGGCTCCAGGGAATAACCTACTTCTTAGCTCATTCAGGTATTGTCAAAATCCAGTTCCTTGCAGTTGTAGGACTGACGTCCCCAATTCCTTTACGGCCCATCAACTGAGGGTGCCTCTCATCTCAGAGAGGCCACCCACAGTCCTTGCCACATGCCCCCCTCCATCTTCAAAGCCAGCAACAGCACATCAAATCCTGCTCATGGCTCAGCTCTCTGACTTCCTTTTTCTGATCTCTAGACCTAGATTTAAAAGGCTCATGTGATTAGCTCAGGTCAACCAGATAATCTTTAAATTCATTGTGCCACATAATAACCAATCATGAAAGTGAAATCCATCAGGGATTACACAGGGTGTGTACACCAGGGAGAGCTCCGGGGGCACAGCGGGAAAGAGCTTGACTGCTAATCAAAAGGCTGGCAGTTGAAATCCACCAGCCACTCCTTGGAAACCCTATGGGGCAATTCTACTGTGTCCTATAGAGTCGCTAGGAATCAGAATTGACTCTATGGCAAAGGATTTGTTTGTTTGCTTTTTTGGTACGCCAGCGGGGGCAGGAATCTTGGAGGCCATCTTGGAATTCCGCCTACCACATTCAGAAAAACACAACAGCCTGACTCCAATATCAGACAGCATGGGATAGAATCCCATCTCCTGTCACTTCAAGCTCTCTGACCTTGGGCACGTCACTTCACCTGCTGGTGCTTCAACGTCCTCATTTGTGAAGTGGGGTAACAGCGTACCTACCTCAGTGGGAACTTGGGGGGAATGAATGGGTAAATATACATACAATGCTTAGATTAAACAAAAAAAAAAACACCAAACCCATTTCTGTTGAGTCGATTCCGACTCAACAGACCCTATAGGACAGAGTAGAACTGCCCCATAGAGTTTCCAAGGAGTGCCTAGTGGATTCAAACTGCTCACCTTTTGGTTAGCAGCCATCGCACTTAACCACACCACCACCAGGGTTTCCTGACTTCTATAGTAAACTCTACCCAAGTGCTGGATATTATTATAACTAAGGACAGGAGATACTTTTCATTTTGTGCTTTCCTTGTGAGGATGTGGTGTCTACACGATGGAGGAGACTGATGAATTTATTGCTTTTTCCTTTTTTTTTTAAATTTCTGCTCAACAAAAGACACATAGACAAATAAGACAGGCTGTGGCAGTCATGAGAATGAGCCTCTCCAAGCTCTGACTGCAGGGAAGATAAATGACCTAGGGCCACAGCAGCTGTGCTCTGAAATCCATCTCCATGTCTGTGTGGAGCTCACACCTCCCACAGGCTGCTCCGGGACAGCATGAGTGCAGCAGGGATCCTAACACATGTGTGGTGCTGGGAGACCCAGGACTCCTCTGGCAGCCAACTCTGGCTTGAGGACGCCCTTGGCAACTTCTCTTAGATAGAACTACACTCTAAGGGGCTTCCACCTATCTTTCCTTCTTTCCCCTTCTCCTTCACTTGGGGATGGGCCGGTATCATGATCTGCCAGTTCTCCCAGCCTCCTCTCTTCATTGTCTTCCCATTGTACCTCATAGCTTCCCTAACAAACATTTTGCCCATCTAATCACATCTTGGCATCTGCTTCTTGAAGGACTGGGACTAACACAGACAATATATTCACATGCAGGACACCCTCATCCAACAAATTCTGCGGGCTCAACCTTCAACCTGTGTTGTCATTCCCACCGCTGATCAACTCCCCACACCATCACCCTAATCCAAGCCATTATCACTTCTTGTAACAGCTTTCTCAAGAGTTTCCCTATAGGAGGCAGGGCCAAGATGGCAGAGTAGTCAGTAGCACTAGGGTCTAGATAAACGTTTAGATGTCTATACGCACCACAGGTGGTGCATTGCGGATTTGAGGACCCTACCCCCCACCATAATGAGGCACTGTGACTAAAAGAAACACTCCAAAATTAAGTGGAAGGCTCGGATTTTTAAGCACCATTATAAGACTTGAAAACCAGCTGCCATGGAGTCGACTCCAACTCACAGTGACCCCACGTGTGTCGGAGTAGTGCTGTGCTCATAGAGTTTCCAGTGGTTGATTTTTTTGGAAGTAGATCACCAGGCCTTTCTTCCGAGGCACCTCTAAGTGGTCTTAAACCTCCAACTTTCGGTTAGCAGCCAAGTATGTTAACCTTTTGTACCACTCAGGGGCATCATAAGACTTAATAAAACCAAAAAACGTTTTGCTGTTGAGTCAATCCCTACTCATAGCGACCCTATATGACAGAGGAGAACTGCCCCGTAAGGTTTTCAAGGTTGTAACCTTTAAGGAAGCAAAATGCCACATCTTTCTCCCTCGAAGCGATAGGTGGGTTCGAGCTGTCGACCTTCCAGTTAGCAGCTGAACACTTTAACCGTTATGCTACCAGGGCTTGATACCAAAAACCAAACTCGTTGCCGTCAAGTTGATTCCGACTCATAGCAACCCTTTAGGACAGAGCAGAACTGCCCCACAGGGTTTTCAAGAGAGGATGGAGCATTTGATCTGCTGACCTTTTGGTTAGAAGCCTGTAATGGTTAAGATTGCGTGTCACCTTGGCTAGGCCACGATTCTCAGTGTTTTGGCAGTTGTATAATGTTGCGATCACTTCCCTGAAATCATGATCACCCACATGATGGAATCTGCTAAGCGGTACCGACCGCCTCCTCAGCCTTCATCTCTCTGCCCTTTTCTGCCTACTTCCTCCCTGCTCACCTTGCCAGGGCTTTTGCTTGTTCCGGATCCTGCAGCTGGCTCCTGTTTGTCTGACCTCTGGTTCTTGGGACTTGAGCTTGCCCACTGATCTTGAGATTTGTCCATCTTCACAGCCCTGCTACAGCCCTGATCTCCAGCCTACCGATCTTAGGTTCACAAGCCCCTTCGGCTGCATGAATCAGCAGGTCTCCGACAGCCCTGCTTTCCAGCCTACCAGTCTTGGGTTCGCCAGCCCCTGCAGGTACGCGAATCAGGAGAATCCTCTTGCCTGCCCCACACACTTGGGACGTACAGCCTCTAAAACCCATGTGAGCCATTTCCTTGATATAAATCTCTCCCTCTCTCTCTCCCTCTCTCTCTCTCTCTATAAATATATATATATATACACATTTTACTGGTTTTGCTTTTCTAGAGAACCCAGCCTAAGACACAGCCGTAGCTCTTAACCACTGCACCACCAGGGCTCCAAGACTTGACAGACAGGCTAATTATTAACAGTAGCAATTAAAATTATACTTCTTAGTTTTCAAAGTGCACTCAAATACAGTCTCTCGTTTGGGGTCCAAAGAATCCCAAGAGGAAGCAAGGGAGCCATTCGCATTCCATTTATGCAGCAGAAGGATGGTAAACAAGGTCTCCTAGCCTATCTCTTCTAAGGTGCCAACAAAGGTTATGGGGCTAATAAAACCAAAACCAAATCTGCTGCCATCGAGTTCATTCCAACTCATGGTGACCACATGTGTTACAAAGTAGAAACGCTCCATAGTGTTTTCTCGGCTGTAATCTTTATGGAAACAGATCTTTGGGCCTTTCTTCTGTAATGCCTCTGGGTGGGTTCAAACTGCTAACCTTTCTGTTAGTCACCTGAACCAAACCTGTTGCTGTCGAGGCGATTCCAACTCATAGCAACCCGCGGGAAAGTAGAACTGCCCCACAGGGTTTCCAAAGAGCAGCTGTGGCTAGTGGATTTGAACTGCCGACCTTCTGGTTAGCAGCCGAGCCCTTAACCACTGCACCACCAGGGGTCCTTGCTGTTAGTAGTCGAGTGCAACCCATCTGTGCCACCCAGGACTTTCTGGGGCTAATCAATGGTGTAAGTAATCCCCATCCCTGGTGGCATCCGCCCGCGGAAGGGGGGGGTGCCATGTTTGAAAAGTTAGTACAAATTTCCACCACTTTAGACAAAATTCATCAGATATAAACAAGAAGTCACACGGACAGGGGCTTTACCCATAAGCAGGATTTTAAAGGCAAGGAAGGGAATGGGCATACAGGTGGAGGGAACCGCCAAAGTCATGGAGGTTCAGATGTTGGAGCGAGCTTCAGGAGCCCGAGGTGGAGGGAACCGCCAAAGTCACAGAGGTTCAGATGCTGGAGCAAACTTCAGGAGCCCAAGGTGGGGAGATGACAGGCTTCCTGGGGCACAGCGGCAGGGGCCCACCTGGGGACGCTGGCGGGGAAGGGCTGGCTTCCTCGGAAGCTCATATCTTTCTCCTGAGGATGCGTAACATTCATTCTGAACGAAACCACTCAAACGTCTACGTGGAACCCACCTGCACTTCAAGGCTCCAAGAGAAAGGCCAGGCTGGATTCCAAGAGGCAGGTACAGCCAGGACATCCAGACCTTCCTGTCTTAGGAACAAGTCTGCTTCTGGGGGTGTCTTCGGGCTGCGTCACCGTGTTCACACTAGTATACACCTGCTTACAGGAGGTGGGCATGAGGATGGAGGAGCCACGAACAGCTGGACTGAAAAAACCCGAAACAGGGGAGGAGTAAGAGACAGGCCACACCACACACCCACTGCAGCGTTTAATCCAGCCCTGCCCGCGTGTCTACTTCTGTTCTCAGGAACCTGGGGGAGGCTAGCAGGAAGGGCGTGCCGCAGATCCTGAGAGCCTGAGGCCTCACCACTGGGCCTCTCGGACTCCCACAGGCCAGGCCTGTTGAAAGCCACCGAACCACCGTTCTGTAAAGGACGTTACAAATGGCTTAAACTATAATTAAAAGACAAACATGGAGGTGTCTACAGGTTAGAGGGGATGGCCTCCCCGTGGACCAGCAGAGTCAGATGCCTTGAAAAGGCTGAGCGAAAGCTAAGACATGTAGAAGCCACGTGGCTCAGGCACCACGTCCCTGGTCTTGTCCTCGTGTCTACTCTGCTTCACTCAGGAGGAAATGGCAGGACAGCTTTCTGAATACGAAGGGGGAGGCCTAGAATGGCACTCCTGCTTCCTGAAGAAATGCCCACCAAGAGATGCCCCAGGCTGCACATTGCCCACTGCTCTCCCATCTGCCAGCTTGACTTCGGGCTTGTCATTGGCTACACAAAAGTAACAAAAACAGGACTTGGCTCTGCCCTCGAGGTGCTCACACTCAGAGGGGAAACAGGCAGTGGGTGATGAAGACCCCCAGGAGGGCTTCCGGGCAGAGGTGACGGTGGGGAGGGGGCAAGTCTTAAAATGCACAGGAATTAACGAGCCAAGTAAGTGGCGGAGCGTGCCAGCAGACTTCTGGAAAGGGGAAATTCAGATTGTATAGGGCACCGTGGGAGCAGGACGGGTAATCCATGTCTGGGGCAGCCGGAAGGCATGGACTTGGGGTGAGACACCTGCTCCAGCTCTTCCTGTGTGCCCGAGTGCAGGCAAATCTCCGATTCTGGGCCTCTCTTCCCCCCGTGTGTCAAAGAAGGCTGAGAAATCTGCGACCTCAATGTGCCAGGTGTGCAACTGTGGCCCCACCTGTCCCCCAACTGTCAGGAACACTTAGTGTGAATGGGCACATCAGAGACTCCTAGGAGCAGAGATGCAGGGGGAGCTGGGACGTGGGGCCTGAGCAGACGGAGGTGGTGAGAGGCCAGGAAGACCCGCCTCTGTTCCCATTTGGAAAAGGGAGGGAAGGGAGAGGCTGAGGCATCCGCTTACAGTCAAGTTCCCCCAAGTGTTTAACTCTACCTTCGCCCACCTGACTGCCGTCCCCAGATGGTACCAGCGGCTGCTAAATGAAAGGTTGGAGGTTTGAGTCCACCTGGAGGTGCCTCGGAAGAAAGGCCTGGAGATACACTTCCAAAAAATCAGCCATTGAAAATCCTATGGAGCACAGCATTTCCCTGACATACATGGGGCCGCTATGGGTCAGAATCCACTGGATGGTAACCAGTTTTCACCCACCTGACATCTCAGCCCCCCGCCCCCCACACACACACCAGAAAATTAAGAAAATTAAGCTTACAAAAGTATAAAATCTACACATGACCTGTGCATGTAACCTTGATAATTTAGTAAAACATTAATCATTAAGTACCTAGAGAACAAAAGAATCACAGCCTCAAACCCAATTGATTCACTAACCAGAGATTAACTTCACCGCTGCTAAGAGATAGGCGTGAAGTTGGAGGGAGGGAACACAGGACCCAGGCAGGTTTTATCGACCTGAGCTCCAGATAAGCCGCCAGACAACACCCAGCCCGCCTCTACCCCAGAGCTGAGTGGACAGCCCCAAGATAAGGCAAAGTGCATTGCCACGGGGTCCCAGGCAGCAAAGTCATCCTAACCCCAGGCTGGGCATTGCTCCGGGGAGCGAGCCCAGGGTGGGCCTGGCACACAGCAGTGCCATGAGCCACCTAAGCGTGAAGAAGAGAACAAAAATTAAAAGAGCTCATGCAGTGGCAGCAACAAACAGGGGGTCCCCGAGACAATGGTAGTCCCTAAAAGATGATAACGTGATAAACGTAAATGCAAGCAGGGCACTGACCCAGACCCACATGCTGTCCCCAGCAGTGATGCTGCAGGTGACAAAGGTTTTGGTGGAGAATTCACTGTGCGCTGTTTGCAGGCAGTTCCTTGGGGTCACCCCTCACCCAGAGAGAAGCGGATCACCGGGGGTACCTTCCCAGCTCTGCACAGGCAGTGGGGCAACGCCACGACCAGGTAATCACAACCTGACCGTTCAACCTGGGTCTTTAAACAACCTTGAGGACTGTAACAAAATACTAACAGCAAAACACAGATTAACGGGACCTCATAAAACATAATACTTATTTTTTTTTAACTGTACATTAGATGAGGTTTTACAGAGAAAATCAGTTTCTCATTAAACAATTAATACATATATTGTTTTGCCACATTGGTTGCCAACCCCATGACATGTCAACATTCTCCCCTTCTCAACCTTGAGTTCCCCGTTACCAGCTTTCCTGTCCCCTCCTGCCTTCTTCTGGTCTTTGTCCCTGGGCTGTTCTCATCAGTTTCACTTGGTTTTATGGGCCTGTCTAATCTTTGGCTGAAGGGGGAATCTTAGGAGAGACTTCATGACTGAGCTAAAAGGGTGTCTGGGGGCCATACTCTTGGGGTTTCTCCAGTCTCTGTCAGACCAGTTAAGTCTGGTGGTTTTTTCTGAGTCAGAATTTTGTTCTCCATTTTTCTCCACCTCTGTCTGGGACCCTCCACTGTGATCCCTGTCAGAGCAGTCGGTGGTGGTAGCCAGGCACCATCTAGTTGTACTAGACTCAGTCTGGTGGAGGCTGTGGTAGTTGTGGTCCATTAGTCCTTTGGACCAATCTTTCCCTTGTGTCTTCAGTTTTCTTCATTCTCCCTTGCTCCAGAGGGGGTGGGATGAGTGGAGTATCTTAGATGGCTGCTCACAAGCTTTTAAGACCCCAGGTGCTACTCACCCAAGTAGGATGTAGAACATTTTCTTTATAAACTATGTTATGGCAATAGAGCTAGATGTCCCCCAAGACCCCCACAGCCCTCAGCCCAGTAATTTGGTCCCTGAGGGAGTCTGCATGTGTCTATGGAACTTCCATGACCTTACCCTGAACAAGTTGTGCTGGCTTCCCCAGTATTGCGTATTCTTACCCTTCACCAAAGTTACCACTTACCTATTGTCTATTTAGTGTTTTTCCATTCCCACCCTTCCTGTCCCTAGTAACCATCAAAGATTGTTCCTTTCTGGGTGTAAACCTTTTCATGAGTTTTTATAACAGTCATCTCACACAGTATTTGTCCTTTTGTCATTGACTTATTTCACTCAGCACAATGCCCTCCATATTCATCCATGTTGTGAGATGTTTTGCAACTTCATCACTGTCCTTTATTGCTGCGTAATATTCCATTGTGTGTACACACCATAGTTTATCTATGCATATGTTGATGGACGCTTAGATTGTTTCCATCTTTTTGCTATTGTGAATAATGCTGCAATGAACATGGGGGTGCATATGTCTATTCGTGTAACGGCTCTTATTTCTCCAGGATATATTCCTAGGAGTGGGACTGATGGATCGTATGGTATTTCTATTACTAGTATTTTAAGGAACTGCCATATCCTTTTCCAAAATGGTTGAACCATTTTACATTCCCACCAGCAGGGCGTAAGAGGTCCAATCGCCCCGCAACCCTTGCTATTTTCTGTTTTTCTGATTCGTGCCAATAATGCCGGGGTGAGATGGTATCTCACTGGGGTTTTGATTTGCATTTCTCTAATGGCTAGTGATCATAAGCGTTTCCTCCTGCGTCTGTTAGCTGCCTGAATGTCTTCTTTGGTGAAGTGTCTGTTCATATTCTTTGCCCATTTTTCAACTGGATTATTTGTCTTTTTGTTGTAAATGTATTGGATTTTCCTACAGATTTTAGAGATTAGACCTTTGTGTCATTGGTTATAGCCAAAATTTTTTTGCCAGTCTGCAGGTTCTCTTTTTACTCTTTTGGTTGAAGTCTTTTGATGAGCTTAAGTGTTTAATTTTCAGAAGATCCCAGTTACCTAGCTTATCTTCTGATGTTTGTGTACTGTTAGTTATGGTGTATATTCTATTTATGCAGTGTACTAAGGTCTCTAGTGTTGACCCTATTTTTTTTTTCTATGAGCTTTATAGTTTTCGGTTTTATATTTAGGTCTTTGATCCATTTTGAATTAGTTTTTGTGTATGGTGTGAGGTATGGGTCCTGTTTCATTTTTTTACACATAGACATCCAGTTTTGCCAACATCATTTGTTAAAAAGACTCTCTTTTCCCTCATTTAATGGACTTTAGGCCTTTGCCAAAGATCAGGTGACTGTAGGTGGATGGATTCACATCCGGGTTCTCAATTCTGTTCCATTTGTCTATGTATCTATCGTTGTACCAGTACCAGGCTGTTTTGACTACCGTAGCTGTATAGTAGGTTCTGAAGTCAGGCAGTGCAAGTCCTCCTACTTTATTCTTCTTCTTTAATAGTGCTTTACTTATCCAAGGCCACATACCTTTCCATCTAAAGTTAATGATTAGTTTTTAAATCTCATTGAAGAATGCTGTTGGTATTTGGATCAGAATTGTATTTCTAGCCTGCTTTGGGTAGAATTGACATTTTCATAATGTTAAGCCTATCTACCCAAGAGCATGGTATATTTTTCCATTTATATAGGTCTCATTTGGTTTCTTGCAGTAGTGTTTTGTAGTTTTCTTTGTATAGGTCTTTTACACTCCTGGTTAGATTTATTCCCAAGTATTTTATTTTTTTAGGGGCTATTATACATGGTATTGTTTTCCTGATATCCTGTTTGTAGTTCTCCTTATTGATGTATAGGAATCCAACTGATTTTTGTATGTTTATCTTGTATCCTGTACTCTGCTATATCTTTCCATTGGTTCCAATAGTTTTCTTGTGGAGTCCTTTGGCTTCTATATATATAATATCATCTGCAAATAGGGATAGTTTTACTTCTTCCTTACCAATCTGGATGCCCTTTATTTCTTTTTCTTGCCTTAATGCTCTAGCTAGGACTTCCAGCACAATGTTAAATAGGAGCAGAGATAAATGGCATCCTTGTCTTGTTCCTGTCCTCGGGGAATGTTTTCAGCCTCTCTCCATTAAGAATGATGTTGGCTGTTGGATTTGTAAAACTTCATACTTTTGTTTATCAAAGGACTTTATTTAAAAAATGAAAAGACAGCATACAGATTGGGGAAAAAAATCAGGAACCATATATCCAATAAAGGTCTAATATCCAAAATACATATAAAATTTCTACAACTTAATAACAAAAAGACAAATAACCCAGTCAAAAAATGGGCAAAAGGCTTGAATAGATATTCAAATAGTCAACAAATACATGAAAGGATACTCAAAATCGTTAGCCATCAGAGCAATGGAGCCTTGGTGGCATAGTGGTTAAGAGCTCAGGCTGATAACCAAAAAGGCTGGCAGTTCATGACAAAAGAAAAACAGGAGAGGACACAAATAACCCAAATAAGAAATGAAACGGGGGACATTACAACAGACCCAACTGAAATAAAAAGGATTATAACAGAATATTATGAAAAACTATACTCCAACAAATTTGA
>NW_004444137.1:1852201-1920302 GCF_000243295.1 Trichechus manatus latirostris | reverse complement strand
CCCATCAACAGATGAATGGATAAGCAAACTATGGTACATACACACAATGGAGTACTATGCAATGAGAAAGAACAACAATGAATCTGTGAAGCATCTCGTAACATGGATGAAACTGGAGGACATTATGCTGAGTGAAATAAGTCAATCACAAAAGGACAAATGCCATATGATCTCACCTATGTGAAATAACAAGAATAGATGAATGTATAGAGAACATGGTAGTGCAACACTTGAGCACTCAACTGCTAACCAAAAGGTTGGCAGTTCAAACCCACCCAGTAGCTCCATGGGAGAAAGACTTGGCAATTGGCTTCTATAAAGACTGTTGCCTAGAAAATCCTATGAGGCATATCTATGCTGTCACATGGGGTTGTTAAGACTCAAAATTGACTGGATGGCACCTAACAAGAACCAAGGGTGGGAGGGAAGGGGAGAGAAGGAGTCATTGTTTGGAAAGAGTCAACTTCTATTTATGGTGATGGGAAATTTGGCATCGATTAAGGGTAATGACTGCACAGCATGATTAATGTAATTGATATCTCTAAGTTGTACACCTGAAAAAGGTTGAACTGGCAAATGTTGTATTATATATATTTTTTACAACAATAAATCTAAAAAAATAGAAACGTGAAAACTTACTACAATCCACATTTTGCCCTATTGCCTAATGGGTAAGGCCTGTGCTCGTGTCTTCTACAGGCTCGGGTATTGAGTTGAAGCCATGTGGGGGGCAAGGGGGCAGGGTAGGCAGGAGGGAGAGCCTGACAGGAAATTCAGAGAGCCAGACTCCATTTGGGGCACCTCCAGCCGAGAAGAAATACCTGAGCTAGAGAGCTGTTGACGTGCACAGGTAATTTCCAAAGAAGGGTGGCACTGGGGAGGGAATGGTGATGAGAGTTTTTAGAGAGGCGTAGACAAACTGACTCCTTAGAGAAGCAGCCTACAGAAGCTTGAAAAAGAAAACCACCAGGAAAAAGGGAGGCTTTTCAGAGTGGACTGGGACAGAACAAGAGAGAAGACTCATCTGCTCAGGTCGCCTGAAGAATCCCCATGCAACTGGAAGTGAAGTTCCTACCCTCACCATTGGGTAAATTTCAGGTAAGGGAAGAAAGTAGCTAAGAACTGCCCTCAACTCTCAAGCACTGACAGCGTGTCAGGCTGAGCCCCTGAAACCCTCTGTCCGGGGTGTGCCTCTGTCCCCCAGAGTCAGCAACCTGTGAGGCTGAGGTGGCTCCAGGGAGAGTCAGAAACCTGAGTGCAAACCTCCCCATTTTCTCCTTGCCAGCAGAGGAATCTCAGCAAATTACGTTCACTCCTCCCAGATAACTATTACCCCCTTGGTTTAAAAAAAAAAAAAAAAGTGAAGCAGTGGTGGTTCGGTGGTAGAATTCTCGCCTTCCACGTGGGAGGCCCGGATTTGACTTGTGGCCAGCGCACCTCACGCACAGCCACCACCCGTCTGTTGGTGGAGGACTGTGTGTTGTACGATGCTTCAGAGCTTGCAGACGAAGATGGACCAGAAAGAAAGGCCTTGTGTTCTACTGAAAATCAGCCAGTGAAAACCCTATTGATCACAACCGTTAGATCCACAACCAGTCATGGGTATGGCATGGGACCGGGCAGCATTTCGTTCTGTTATGCGTGGGGCCCCGTGTTGCGGTGGTAGTAGCAGTGTCAGAACTTGTCTAGATACCTTAGGGATAAGAACCAGGATGAGCCCAAAGCTGATGCCTACAAGGTGGAGGTCAGATATACCTTCAACTCTCTAACTTTTTTTTTTTTTACCAATGCTGACACCAGCTGTCCCTCCCACAGTACTCTCTACTTTTCTGTTGGGTTCGGTTCGAAAACTCATTGCAATGGCCACAGACAGCTCACAGACCATCATTACGATTATGGGGTCTATTAAGGAAGTAACAGGTTACAATTGAAGATCAGGTCAACTTGGAGGTAACAGGATACAACTCAGGAGACACGATATAGTTCGTCACTCAGGACAGCTTCCAACCAAGCCAGCTCTCAGATCCTTCTTGGCCATGCCCACAGGCAGGCCCTTTGCTACAGCCTCTGCTGCCGGCCTCCACTCAGGTCAGGCTGCTGCTGCCGGCCTCTGCCCTGCTCAAACAAGTTACAGCCTTCTCTGTCTCCTGGGTCTCAGAGGTTCTCAGCACAGGGACCCTGGGTCCAAAGGACGTGCTCGGCTCCTGGCTCTTCTTCTTGTTGGTAGTGAGGTCCTCCTCCAGCCTCTGTGGGATGGGCTCTTTTAAGCCTAGCAGGGTGGCAAAACTGACCAATCCCCTCAGTAGGCCACAGCCACCTAGTCTGCGTAGTAACTGATCAGTCCCTGCAGAGGTTTACATACCTTATTTGCACAGTAGACTATCCGATCCTTTTGCAAGATTGTGGCCTAGCAAATCATCTTAGCAGAAGTACAAGCTCTGGGCCAGAAAGGCCATACACAGAAAAATCCATTGTCCTGCAGGTCCCCATAAGTTGGAGACCAACTCTAGGGCAGCTAACAACAACAAAAAATATGATGCCTCTTACTTCACAGGGCTCCACGAGAATTAAAAAATGAGATCCAAGAAGCCCTGAAGAAATACGTGCCAAACTGAGTGGCTGAAAGACGAGGACCTTATGCAAACACAACTGAGCTCCGTCATCTCTCAATTCTTCCTACACTCAGCTTAGAGGCCAAGCGTATTTGTCAAGCAATTTTTCTCAAACTCATGGAAAGTATGACTTCCTTATCAAAGACCAATAAATAAAAAACTTATTTTACAAAAAGATTAATTTGGGGTATGTTATGGATTGAACTGTCTCTTCCCAAAATATGTATTGAAGTCCTGACCCCTATACCTATGGATGTGACCCTGTTTGGAAATAGGGTTATGTTAATGAGTGGGTGGATCCTAAACCTAATCACTTCTGAGTTATAAAAAGAATAGTACCGAGAAACACACATGGGGGAAGACAAGTCGCCTGAGGAATGCCAAGAATCACCAGCAGGTACCATAAACTAGGAGAGAGATGACAGAAGGAATCAACACGGCCGAGATCCTGATTTGGACTTTTAGCCTCCAGAACTGTGATAAAATAAATTTCTGTTTTTTAAAGCCATCCATGGGAAACCTCTTACACATAACCAAACACCTCATGGAATGAAGTTCTTAGGCTAGAAGACAAAGGACCATAGACTCGGGCCATTTACGTCAACTGGTACAACACAGTTCATAAAGACAGTGTTTTAAATCCTACTTTGGTGAGTGGTCTCTAGGGTCTTAAAAGCTTGCAAGTGGCTATCTAAGATACAACAATTGGTCTCTTCCCAGCTGGAGCAAAGAAGAGTGAAGAAAATCAAAGACTCGAGGAAAAAATTAGTCTAATGGATCACATGACCACAGCCTACACAACCCCAAGACCAGTAGAACTAGATGGTGCCCAGCTACCACTACCAACTGCTCTAAGTGGGATGACAACAGAGCGTCCTGGACACAGCAGGAGAAAACTGTAGTAAAAAAATCAAGTTTACCAAAAAGACAGACTTGCTGGTCTGACAGAGACTGGAGGAACCACTATGACTATGGCCCTAAGACACCCTTCTGACCTGGGAAGGAAGCCACTCCCAGAGACCACCTCACAGTCGAACAACAGACAAGCATATGAGATAAACAGTAACACCTGAGAGGGTCGTACTCCTTAGAAAAATCAGTTATATGAGATCAAAAGGGCATTATCTGCCTGAAGGCAGAAAGGGGCAGAAAACCAGGACAAAAGAAAACGGGGAAACCAGGGCAGAAATGAGGAGAGTGCTAACACATTGTGAGGAATGAAACCAAGGTCCTGAAAGACTTTATGTACAAACGATTGAATGGGAATCTAATTTGCTCTGTCAACTTTCACCTAAAGGACAATTTTTTAAAAAGCCACCAACTTGTGGGATTTCTGTTATGGTAGCATTAGCAAACTAAGACAAAACCAAACTTCCAGAAGAGGCAAGCAGGGAGGACAGAGGGTGGACAGAAGCCAGCTCAGTCGTACTGAGGCCAGCCCTCCTGACCCCACGAGGCCAGAATCTACACCTCAATTCTGTGAAAACAAAGGAACATAAGTCCTTTCCTGAAGGGGAAAAAAATTTAAGTCAAGAACATGCTTCTGAAGCTAAGAAGTTTCCTGAATACAATCAAACACTTTGAGGGACTGAGTAGCAGGGGCAGGGGTCTGGGGACCATGCTTTCAGGGGACATCTAGGTCAACTGGTACAACAAATGTTTTAAGAAAATGTTCTGCATCCCACTTTGGTGAGTGGCGTCTGGGGTCTTAAAAGCTAGTAAGCAGCCATCTAAGATGAATCAATTAGTCCCAACCCACCCGGAGTAAAGGAGAATGAAGAACACCAAAGTCACAAGCAAAGTGTTGGCCCAAGAGACAAAAGGGCCACATAAACCTGAGATTTCATCAGCCTGAGATCAGAAGTAGATGATGCCTGGCTACCACCAATGACCACCCCGACAAGGAACACAACAGAGAGTCCCTGACAGAGCAGGAGAAAAGTAGGGTGCAGAACTCAAATTCTAGTAAAAAGACCAGACTTAATGGTTTGACTGAGACTGGAGGAACACCAGAAGACATAGCCCTCAGACTCTCTGTCAGCCCAAAACTAAAACCATTCCCGAGGCCAACTCTTTCGACAAAGATTAGACTGGACTATGGGGCATAAAATGATATACGGGAAGAATGTGCTTCTTAGCTCAAGTAGATACATGAGACTAAATGGGCAGCTTCTGTCTGGAGGTGAGATGAGAAGGCAGAAAGGGTCAGGAGCTGGTTGAATGGACATGGAAAATCAGGTGTGGAAAGGAGGAGTGTGCTGTCACAGTATAGGGAGAGCAATTAGGGTCATAAAACAATGTATGTATAAATTTTTGTATCAGTGACTAACTTGATTTGTAAACTTTCACTTAATGCACAATAAAAAATAAAATAAAAATAATAAAGAAAAGAATGTGCATCTTTTCAAGAAGAGAGTCCATTATTAATTACAGAGCAACTGAGGAGGTAAAGCTCTTGGAATTGGAATCACACTATTTAATCAGACACTAGGTTGTATACCCTTTGTGATGGTTAAGATTGTGTGTCAACTTGGCTGGGCCATGATTCTCCGTGTTTTAATGTAATCACTCCCATAATTGAATATACTGTGAGAAGCCAATCAGATGAAAGGGAGTCTCCTTGGGATGTGGCCCGCATCTGTATATAAGCAGACGTTCTAGCTTTTTGCTCTCTCTAGATCCTGCAGCTGCTTCCTGTCGTCTCATCTCCCGTTCTTGGGACTTGAGCTGTCAGCTTATCTGCTGAACCTGGGATTCGTCGATCTGCACAGCCTGTGAGTGGAAGCCCTGCTCTCCGATCTTCCGATCTTGGGCTTGCCAGCTTCTGCAGCTGTGTGACTTCGGAGAGGCCTCTATCCTGATCCACGGACTTGGGACGTTCTAGCTTCTACAATCGCATGAGCTGTTTCCTTGATATAATCTCTCTATATATATATTTATACACTTTACTGGTTTTGCTTCTCTAGAGAACCCAGCCTAAGACACCCCTTTTCAGGACAGATTAGAAAAAAAAGAAAAAGGTTTTAAATATGTGTAACCCAGGAAGCTACACCATAAACTTACTGGCCGGACGCAGGGACTGAGGAAGATTCAGCTTGACCCTTCTCTCTATCCCATCACCCGTGATTTTTCTTTTCTTTTTCTTTGCCACTTGGTAAAGAAAAGACTGTCTCGTCAAAGTGTTTCACTTGCAAACCCACCTCTACCCATGTGAAATGCAAACCTGCAGTTCGCCATTTGCGTCTGGGAACACAGTTCAGGTAACCCCAGAAGTCATCAAGCATGGCTTACTGTCACCGTCTGCCATTGAGTCAATTCCGTCTCATACCCAAAACCAAACCTGTTGCCATCGAGTGGATTCTGACTGATAGCGACCTTCACGGGCGGATTATCCAAAACGTGAAGTAAGCACAGGCTTACTTGTGCTTACTTACTAATCTGTAGTGAACAATTTCACACTTTTTCACCAGGTCCAAGATTCTGTTTCTAGGCATGGCTGGCATCTGTCTCTCTCCCAACCCCACAGCACCTTCCTACAGAATCAAAGCCTCTCTTCAAATTTACAATTCCTGACAGAGGCAGAGGAACCAGTAAGCTAGGTAAGCACAGGCTCCCTAGTGCTTCCTTACTCATCTGTAGTGGACAATTTCACTAGAGTGAACAACTTCACTGCAGATTAGTAAACACAAGTCAGTCTGTGCTTACCTTGCATCTTAGTCATCTAGTGCTGCTATCACAGAAATACCACAAGTGGATGGCTTTAACAAAGAGAAAGTCATTCTCTCAGTCTAGAAGGTTACAAGTCCAAATTCAGGGCGTCAGCTCCATGGGCAGGCTTTCTCCGTCTGCTCCTTGTCATGTGTCAGTCTTCCCTTGGTCTGGGAGCATCTCAGCACAGGAACCTCAGGTCCAACAGACCCACTCTGCTCTCGGTACTGCTTTCTTGGTGGTATGAGGTCCCCAACTCTCGGCTTGCTTCCCTTTCCTTTTATCTCTTGAGAGATGAAAGGTGGTGCAGGCCACACCCCAGGGAAACTCCCTTTACATTGGATCAGGGATGTGACCTGGGTAAGGGTGGTGTTACAATCGCACCGTAATCCTCTTTAACATAAAATTACAATCACAAAATGGAGGACAACCACACAATACTGGGAATCATGGCCCAGCCAAATTGATACACACATTTTTGAGGGGACATAATTCAATCCATGACATCTTGCTTATTGGATAATCCACCCCTGGGGACTCTATAAACCATGGTGCCACCAGGGCTCTTTTTGGAGATAATAATAGTTTACAAGTTGCTTTAAACATAAGCAAACCTACAATGATCTCATGGGCTTTTTTTTTCCCCCAATTCAGAATTAAACTCTTTTTTCTCCAACAGGAGAAGAAGCTCTGTGTCATTTCAAATGCTGGTTCAGCGCATTATCTGCCTTCTGCAGGGGGTTCAAATAAAAGGGTTTCTGACCAGTTCCATTCCTGAAATGCAAGAAGAAGCACCGTTTATTATTCACAGCTCCTGTGAGTATACAGTCATCTGCACCAATGCAATCTGCAGGGAAGGGGCCTCCAAAATATCAGGCCAAGAATGCTAAAGGCCCTTGAAAAAGGACAAGTGGCCCAGAATATCTCCCTTAATTTGTTCAACAAGATCTAATAATGTAATCCACACAATAGAGTTATCATCACCATTTTTCAGCTGCAGAAACTGAGGCTCACGGAGATGAAATAACTTGCAAGCATTCCACACCAGTGAAAGTTCCAGCTCGATGACTTTCTGCCTTCCATGCTGTTATGGAATGAATTATGTTCCCCCAAATACATGTGTTGACATCCAGACCCCCATACCTGTGCACGTGATCCTGTTTGGAAATAGGACGTTCCCTGTGTTGCGTTAATGAGGTCATACCAGAGTAGCGTGGATCCTAAACCTAATCACTTCTGAGTCATAAAAAGAACGGATTAGACACAGAGACGTCGGGGAGGAGGGAGGGGATGCTACGTCAGGATTGGCAAAGGAACGCTGAGGATTGTCGGCAGACACCAAAAACTAGGAAAGAAGCCCACAGAAGGAACAGACACAACTGAAACCCTGATTTGGACTTTCAACCTCTACAACTGTGAGAAAATACATATCTGTTCTTGAAAGCCACCCCCTTATAATATAGTTCTGTTACAGCAGCACTTGGTAACTAAGATATGAGCCTTCCCCTCCACAGGAGCTGATAACACAGGGGCAGGGGTAGGATTCTGACCTCCTGCCCAATGCAAATTCAACCTTCCATGAGTTATGGAGGAAACCATCTTAATCTAGTTGACCTGGTGTTCTAAGTGTTCCACAGATAACTGGGAGAATCAGTCCCCCAAAAAAATGGAGAGGAAGGAGTACAATGCAATTATTTAAAAAGTTATCCTCCTATTTTCTTTATCTGATTCTTTCCAACATGGGAGAAATGTCTCATTTCTGACCCAAAGCAGAATGCTCAACCTTCTACCTCAACTTATTACAAAAGGAGGAAAATTCTCACCACCCTGTCAGGGTCGTCCACTTATTCCCCTCCAGGAAACCCGAACCCTTGCCCACCTCACTTGTCCCTGTATGTCTGCAGCTACCCCTATGAAAACCAAATCTCAAAACATAGCTCATGATGGAGAGCCGGGTCACAGCTCCAGAAGTTAATGCTCTGGGACCTGCTGAACTATTTGTGGGTCAGGCCATAATGGCAAGGAGCCACCTCGGGCAACCTCCAACCCTGATCCGACCCCATGGGTGGCTGGCCCTCGCTGAAACCCAACCCCATCATTCTGGAAGCCACTGATCTTCCTTACATTCCTACTGAGATAACACTAGAAGAATATCGCCGAATTCGTTTTCATATGAATCTGGTTAATCCACATAGAGTTGTATCTGCACTGGCAAAACAAATGACCATTTGAAATGCTATACTCAAAATTAACAAAAACCAAAACAAAAAAGGTTCTCCTCCTGTCTTAGTCATCTTGTGCTGCTCTAACAGAAATACCAGAAGTGGATGGCCTTCAAAAAGAGAAATTTATTTTCTCACAGTCTAGTAGGCTAGAAGTCCATATTCAGGGCATCAGCTCCAGGGGAAGGCTCTCTCTCTCTGTTGGCTCTGGAGGAAGGTCCTTGTGATGCATCTGTCTTCCCTTGGTCTGGGAGCATCTCAGCGCAGGAACCTCGGGTCCAAAGGACGCGCTCTGCTCCCGGCACTGCTTTCTTGGTGGTATGAGGTACCCATGTCTCTGCTTGCTTCCCTTTCATCTCTTGAGACATAAAAAGTGGTGCACACCACATCCCAGGAAACTCTTTTTACTTTGGATCAGGGATGTGACCTGGATAAGGGCAGTGTTACAATCCCACCCTAATCCTCTTTAACATAAAATTACAATCACAAAATAGAGGACAAGGACACAACACTGGGAATCAAGGCCTAGCCAAATTGATACACACATTTTTGGGGGGACACAATTCAATCCATGACACCCCATTAAGTCTGAAAACAAGGAAAATTAAAACCGCCACTTGAAGGGTGCAATAGGATTCTTCTGTACCCCCGCCTCCAAGGAACCATCTGCAGGTCCTGATTCCCCCTGCAGAACACAAGAGTTCCGGCTTTACCTCTAACACTGAAATCCTCCAGCTGCACGCCTCCTGGGCTGGCTTCCCTCGTCCCACGAAAGCAGAGGCAAGGAGGGATGGTTAGTTTTATGTGTCAATTTGGCTAGTAGGCTGCTGTACCCAGTTATTTAATCAAACACAAATCTAGGTGTTGTTGGGAAGATATTTTGTTGATTTGGTTAACATCTACAATCAGCTGGCTTTAAGTAAAGGTTACCCTTCATCATGTGGGTAGGCATTTGAAAGTGTTAAGAGCAAAAACTGAGGTTTCCTGGAAAAGAAGAAAGTCTGTCTCAAGACAGCAACAAATAAATGTACGTTAGACTGGCTGGGGTGATTCGTGCCCCAAGAAGTCGATTCATACTTTTCTTCTCAAGTCAAAAACGAAGCCCAGTTCCACGTCTCCAAATTCTTCCAAAGGATATTTTAAAGGCAGACATTTTTAGAATAAACAACCCCAACCTAAATATCTTCTGTAAAGACAACAATAAAGACTTTCTCCCAAACCAACCCCTGAAGCCAGCAAATCAGCTCATTTCCCACGAATGGATTTTCACCAAATTCTCAATGTCCAAAAAGGCAACAACCCACTCCACAGTCCTTCATGGACACTGTCATGGATTGAATTGTGTCCCCTTAAAAATGTGTGTAGCAATCTGGCTGGCCCATGATTCCCAGTATTGTGTAGTTGTCCTCCATTTTGTGATTGTAATTTTATGTTAAAAAGGATTAGGGTGGGATTCTATAACACCCTCACTAAGGTCACATCCCTGATCCAATGTAAAGGGAGTTTCCCTGGGGTGCGGCCTGCACCACCTTTTATCTTATAAGAGATAAAAGGAAAGAGAAGCAAGCAGAGAGTTGGGGACCTCATATTACAAAGAAAGCAGTGCTGGGAGTAGAGTTCGTCCTTTGGACCCAAGGTCCCTGTGCAGAGAAGCTCCTAGACCAGGGGAAGATTGATGAGAAGGTCGATAAGAGAGAGAAAGCCTTCCCCTGGAGCTGATGCCCTGAATTTGGACTTTTAGCTTACTGTACTGTGAGAAAATAAACTTCTCTTTGTCAAAGCCATCCACTTGTGGTATTCCTGTTACAGCAGCACTAGACAACCAAGACAGACAGCATGTTCATCCTGACCACAGTGAGAATTCAAGCAACTCTGCAGATGAAGAGGAATAAAAACAAATTCAATCAGTTTTTATGACAGGTTTACCAGGAGCTCATAAAAATAACCTTAGACTGAGATTTTCTAGTAAATATATGGCAATAAAATGACCATGTTTATTTTATTTATTCATAGGGATATTGCCACATTCTAAAACCAAAATCAATTTCATTTCCAAAAACAGAGTCACTGATGGCTGAAACCGTTTTAAAGGAGGTGTTCAGAGGAACAAAGAGAATGGTGAGCCATTCCAGATAGGGTAGGACTCGCTGCTCTAACATGTTGGTGGGGCATCCCTTCTTAAACCCTAAGCCAGATTTAAGAGCCCTGGTAGCACATGGTTAAGTGCTCGGCTACTAACCACAAGGTCAGCAGCTTGAACCCACCAGCCGCTCTGCAGGAGAAAGATGTGGCAGTCTGCTTCCATAAAGCTTTGGAAGCACTATGGGCAGTTCTACTCTGTGCTCTAGGAGCATTATGAGTCAGAATCGACTCGATGGCAACCAGTAAGCGAGATTCAGCACCAGAGATAATAAAAGGATATTTGGGGTGAGGAGATTCCTCAGATCAGAACCTGAGGGTTCTCCTAATCTAAGACTGTCATTCACTTGACCCATCATGCCCATTTGTCCACCAGAAGGGCATAGCACCACTTATACAGTCAGTAATCCAAGAACGTTACAATCAGGCAGGATCTCGGAGGCAGAGCTTTAGTCTATAAACAAGGGAAGGGCTTGGAGGGGGTCTTAGTTATCTAGTGCTGCTGTAACAGAAACACTGTAACAAACAAAAATTTGTTCTCTCACAGTCTAGGAAGCTAGAAGTCTGAATTCAGAGCGCCAGCTCCAGAGGAAGGCTTTCTCTCGGTGTTGGCTCTGAGGGGAGGTCATTGTCATCAATCTTCCCCTGGTCTAGGAGCTTCTTGGCTCAGGGACCCCAGGTCCAAATGATGTGCTCCACTCCTGGCTCATCTTGCTTGATGGTAATGACTTCCCTCTCCTCTCCGCCCACTTCTCTCTTTTATATCTCAAAAGAGATTGACTCAAGGTACAACCTAATCCTGTAGATTGTGCCCTGCCTCATTAACATAACTACCTCTAATCCTGCCTCATCAACATCATAGAGGTTAGGATTTACAACACATAGGATAATCACATCAGATCACAAAATAGAGGACAACCACACAATACTGGGAATCATGGCCTAGCCAAGTTGACACACATTTTTGGAGGACACAATTCAATCCATAACAGAGGAGAAAGGGTGAATGTCTTACTCCAAGCCATCACCAAGAAGTCTAAAACTCAAATATGCCCTCTGTCCTCACCACCCTGGAGAAAAGTCATCAAGCCACACACAACTCCTTCTATTTCCCAGTGAGGAAACCAAAGCACAGAGGGTGGCCCAAACATGTGGGACGAGGTAGGGCCTGTCCTTGAGACGCCGTGGTGGAGGACTTCACGAAGAGGCCACTAATGCCACAGGAAGGCACCAGGGTGGAGGACACACTCTTAAGGTCCTTTCCGGGCTGACAATACTCAGTCTCCAAAGTCAGACATCGCTGTCTCATCAGACACTCTGAAGTCAGACACACCTCAGCCTTAGAGGGCTCTTCTCTTTTGAAGTCACCCATGGCTCTAGGGGTCTCTGGTTCTAAGTTAATGAGGCAGAGCCTTCAATAAGGGAAAAACAAGCTGTCATTATTCATTGCCTTCTCTAGGCCTACTGCCTGGGACTAGCTCTGAAGCTAAAACACACACACGTACACACAGAACACACAAGCGAACACATACACACCAGGTGTGTTTTTCTTTTTTAAAGACCAGAAACCCTTGCTCCACTTGGTAGGTGAATGAAGGGAGGATAAAACATTATGCTTTTCAGGAGGGCCTCGGTGGCGAAGTGGTTAAGAACTCAGCTGCTAACCCAAAGGTCAGTAGTTCGAATCCACCAGCTGCTCCTTGGAAACCCTATGGGGCAGCTGTACTCTGTCCTATAGGGTCGCTGTGAGTCAGAATCAACTCGATGGCAACGGGTTTAGTTTGGTTCCAGTTTCAGAAGAAAAAATGGACGTTAAAGCAAATGTGAAGAAATTGAAAAGAAAGTCCAAGAACTAAGGAAGGGAGCCAAACAGCCTATTCTATTTTTTTTAGTTGTTTTATTTGTGGTACAAATATGTATCACAAAATATTTGCCAGGTCAACCTTTTTTACATGTACAATTCAGGAACACTGCGTTCATCACGTTGTACAACCATAACTACTATTTGTTTCCAAATACCTTTATCACCCCAAACAGAAACTGAGTGCCCCCTAAGCAACGACCCCCCTCTCCCCTACCTCACACCTGCCCCTGGTAACCACTAAAAAGTTTGGTCTCTGTCTTAGTTATCTAGTACTGCTATAACAGAAATACCACAAGTGGAAGTCTTAAACAAACAAAAATTTATTCTCTCACAGTCTAGAAGGCAAGAACTCTGAATTCAGGATGCCAGCTCCAAGGGAAGCTTTTCTCTCTCTGTCACCTCTGAGAGAAGGTCCTTGTCATCACTCTTCTCCTGTCAAGGAGCTTCTCGGTGCAGGGATCCCATGTCCAAATGACGCACTATTCTCCTGGCTCTTGTTTCTTGGTGGTATGAGATCCCCCTGGATCTCTGCTCACTTCTCTCTTTTATATCACAAAAGAGATTGGCTTAAAACACAATCTAATCTTGTAGACTGAGTCCTGCCTCATTAACATAACTGCCACTCGTCCCACCTCATTAACATCACAGAGATAGGATTTACAACACACAGGAAAATCACATCAGATGACAAAATGATGGACAACTACACAATACTGGGAATCATGGCCTATCCAGGTTGACACACATTTTTGGGAGATACAATTCAATCCGTAACAGTCTCTATACCTTTGCTTATTCTATTCTAGACATTTCATATAAGTGGGATCATACAATATCTGTCCTTTTGTGTCTGAGTTATTTCACTCAGCACGATGTTCTCAAGTTCATCCACGTTGTAAGCCTGCTCTTTTTTTTAATGCATTCTCTGAGAGGAGACTTTCCTGGGAAATTCTAGATCCTGGCAGAAAATTGCATATTAAAGAAAACGCAGAAAATTATAGACTAGATGAATGTGCAACTCTGAATTACTGGTTTTTAAAAAGCTATTATTAATGAAAAGACAAAAACACTGCTCACTAGAAGAGAATTCTTTAAAAAAAAAATATAGTAATAATTGCTGAGTAGGCATAATCAAGTTAAACTCAAAGTGAGGGGTTGGAACCACACCAAAACCCAAAGAGACATCTAGTCGGGCATCTCCGAAGCTCCGAGACTTATTATGCTCCCCCTGTCCAAGCAGTGACCTCAACTCTGCCTCCAAAGGAGGAAGTTGCACAAGTGGGGATGAGAAAAAAGCGTGTAAGGGGAGCAGCTGCTACGATCAGCCTCATCAGCCACAGTGAAGCCACCTCTGGCCTAGAGGATGGCCGGCCTACAGAGGAAGCACGTGGTTCTCCTCACAGAGGGCAGAACACTGGACATTTCAGAGCTCTTCCCTGGTGCTGGTGTGGGGCGTATATAGTGACCAATCTGCAGGAAACTTCTACCCTGACCAACATAACAAGGTCCACACACAGCAACCTTTTTTTTTTTTAAGTATTTTTTTAATTGTTGTAGTTTAAATGAAGTTTACGTTTCAAGTTAGTCTCCCATACAAAAATTTATACATACATTGTTATGTGACCCTAATTGCTCTCCCCATACTGTAATAGCACACACTCCCCTTCCACTCCTGATTCCCCATGTCCTTTCAACCAGCTCCTAACCCTCTCTGCCTTCCCATCTCACCTCTGGACAGAAGCTGCCCGTTTAGTCTCTTGTATCCACTTGAGCTAAGAGGCACACTCCTCATGAGTATCACTTTATGTCCCACTGTCCAGTTCAATCCCTATCTGAAGAGTTGGCCTCAGAAATTGTTTTATTTCTGGGCTGACAGAGAATCCAGGGGCCATGCTTTCCAGGGTTCCTCCAGCACAGTCAGACCATTAAGTCTGGTCTTCTTACTAGACTCTGAGTTCTGCACCCCACCTTTCTCCTGCTCCATCAGGGACTCTCTGTTGTGTTCCCTGTCAGGGCTGTCATTGGTGGTAGCTGGGCACCATCTAGTTCCTCCGGTCTCAGCATGCACAGCAACCTTTAAGAAAGTCTGCACATTCGGGGAGAAAAGAAAGCCTCAAGAATGGCTGGAAGTCTGTGGTCCAAACCATGAACTGCTTTCTCTGTGGCTCACGGAGGCAGTGCGCCCACCTAAACCACACCACCAGCTGCCCATGAGTCATTTCTGACTCACAGTGACCCCATGTGTGCAAAGTAGAACTGCACTCCATAGGGTTTTCAAAGGCTGTGAGCTTTTGGAAGCAGATTGCCTAGCCTTTCTTCCAAGGCACCTCTGGGTGTGTTCAAACCACCAGCCACATGGTTAGTAGTCAACTACTTAAGCTTCTGCACCACTCAGGGACCCCACCAAAATCTCTGAGGAAAAGGAAATGAAAAACTGACTTCCCTTCACTCCTTGGATATGGATGAATTTGGGGGCCATCCTATGTGATATCCTTTAGAAGATCACATATTAATGCCTACATTTCTCTCTTTATCGGTTAAGGCTAAAAAAAGTGGTATTCTGCAAGAATGAAAAACCAGAAGATAAACGGTGGGAAAAGATGATCTGAAAAACAGAAGGGGCCAAAGCTGAATCCAGTAAGTCATCTTTCTGAGAAAACCACTCACTATATTCCTTTCCTTAATGAGAAGTCATCTTTTCAGAATACTTCAAGGAAACATTCTCTTCTAAATGGACCTTAAAATGGAGTGAAATGAACTCTGAACATCCTGCCCACACAGGTTCTGAAAGGTTATCCAGCAGTCGTGTGGGCTCGGGGGCACAGCACCCCACCATCAGTCTCAGAAAGCATCCAGTCAGCCCTCACCATACCACATACGCTGCTCCAGGTGAGGACGGGGCAAGCGTTCAGAGTAAGGGGACAAAAATAAAGTATGGCTGGTCCTGAAGAAACATCTGAGGTTTCTGATGGAACTAACCTAGATGGAAAATAACTTCCATAAAACTACAAATGCCTCAAGTTATTAAGTGTCTTCCATGTGTCATGCATGGAGCTGGGTGTTTGGGATACAGTGGGGAACAAGGGCAGGATCTAGGGAACAAGGAGCTTCCATCCCCTGCCAGGTCTTTACTGTTAGCTGCCGTCAAGTCAACTGTGACTCATGGCACCCCCATGTGTGCAGAGTAGAATTGCTCCGTAGGGTTTTCAAGACTGTGACCTTTTGGAAGCAGATTGCCAGGCCTGTCTTCCAAGAATCCTCTCGGTGGGTTCAAATCGCCAACCTTTCAGCTAGTAGTTAAGTTCTTAACCGTCTGCGCCATAATAGGCTTGAATTGAAGAGTCTGCTATCACAGAGGTGTGCTGGGGTTATGTACTCAAAGACGGTGTAAACACTCTGCAGTCACAGATTCTTGTTTTGGTAAAGATGCTTATAAACTAATACCAGCGTACAATAGATATGGGTCTTCCCTAATTTGCACACGAAGCAAGAGCAGCTGTTGTTCCTTCTCTTCAGAAAAGTTTGTTTTTAACCCTAAGCCTTGTAGTTCTCCCAGAAGTTGGCCTCTTCTGATTGACAACAGCTGCGAAGTTTTTGAACAATCTTACAGAAACCTATGCATCCGCCATTTGCAGGTCCCAAGAACAGATATGACTAATCCTAGCAGGGGATAAGAAGAGATGAGGTTAGGTGGCTAGAGAAAGCAGGCACAAACGAAGAGCAATAGTATCTTAAAATAAAATCAGTCACCATCCTAAAAGGTCATAAGCATCTTTTTAATTTGCGGTGTCTAACAGAAAGACCATGGCCTGCCAGAAGAACAAACAAATCTGTCTTGGAAGAAGTAGAGTCAGAATGCTCATTAGAAGCAAGGATGGTGAGAGTTCATCTCACATACTCTGGACATGGTATCAGGCAGGACCAGTCCCTGGAGAAGGACATCATGCTTGGTAAAGTAGAGGGTCAGCGAAAAAGAGGAAGACCCTCAAGGAGATGGATTGACACAGTGGCTGCAACTGTGGGCTCAAGCATGACAACGACCGTGAGGATGGTGCAGGACCGGGCAGTGTTTTGTTCTGTTGTACACAGGGTCGCGTTGAGTCGGAACCGACTTGACAGCACCTAACAACAACAACAACACAGGCAAGAAGGTGAGACCAGGAGGGCGGCCTGCAGTGGATGAGACAAAGGGGGCCTGCGGTTACTCTCACGTGCCATCGGTCACCCTCTAGAAGCCAGTTCTGAGTTTTATAGCAGCTTTATTGTCATCGAAACTCTTGCCACCACTTCCAAAACGAGCTGCTCATGACAACCCCATGTGTGTGAGATGAGGGCTGTGCTCCATAGGATTTTCAATGCCTGATCTTTCAGAAATAGCTCAGCAGGCCTCTTCTGAGGCACCTCTGGGTAGACACAAACCTCCAACCTTCTGGTTGGCCCCCAAGTGCGTTAACTATTTGCGCCACACCACTACCACCCCCGAAGTACATACTGAGGAGATGGCAGCTCTGTTCCAGTAATTGTAACGGTGAGGGGCAGCTTTTCAGGCCAGGAGACATCTGTAGTTTACTTTGTCATTTACAGTAAGGACATGATGGGGTGTACATTTATCAAGGTGAACTTGAGAGTCCCAGGCAGACTCAAATGGGAAACCACAGAAACAGCGGCAGGCAGGTGACAGGCTAGGTAAGGGAGGAGGGTCTGAAGAAGGGTCGGCGGAAGACTGATAAGACAGAGAAGGCGGAATCCAGAATTAGTCCTGAGGTGAAACTGGCAAGCTGTATTATCAGTGGGGGAGGGGAAAGGTGTAAAGACGGGGAGGAGTTGAAAGCAAGTCTCTGGTTTCCATCTTGGGTCACAAGCTGGATGGCGGGGACACTGGCTGCCACACTAGAAAGAGAGAAAACAAGATTGCTTTTGGAGACATAGCCTTTAAGGTCCCTGTTAGGGACTGAACTGCATCCTCCCAAAAAGATATGTTGAAGTTCTGACCCCCGTACCTCTGGATGTGGCCCTGTTTGGAGATAAGGGCTTCGAAGATGTCATCAGTTAAGCTAACAGGAGGTTCTGCTGGAGTAGAGTGGGTCCTAATCCAGTATGACTGGTGTCCTTACAAAAGAGGAGACGAGACACAGGCCAAGCGGCCGCGTGAAGACAGAGGCAGTGATGAGGAGTGATGTATCGACAAGTCAAGGAATTCAAGGATGGCCAGCTGTCACCAGAAGCTAGGAGAGAGGCGTGGAACAGATTCTCCCTCAGAGCCCTCAGAAGGAATCAACACAGCCAACACCTGAATTCCGGACTCCTAGCCTCCACAACGGTGAGACTATAAGTTTCGGTTCTTATAAGCCACCTCACTCTGCTACTCTGTTAAGGCAGCCCTAGTAAACTAAGACAGCACCCAAGCTACATCCAGCATGAGATCTTCAGTAGCAGCTAACATGGAGAAAGCACTAATAAAAACACCTCCCAACTATAAAACCAAACCAAATCTGTTGCCGGCGAGTTGATTCCAACTCATAGCGACGCTATAGGATAGAGTAGAACTGCCCCATAGGGTTTCCTCCCCGTAGGAGTGCCTGGTGGATTTGAACTGCTGACCGAGTCCTTAGCCACTGCACCACCAGGGCCCCTCTCCCGACTATGGGAACACAGAATTTTTTTTTTTTTAAATACAACATCTAGCGAGGGGAAATGTTAAGTTCTAATGATTTTTTAATAAGGACCACAGCAGACTTTTATACAAGTTGTCTTAACAAACACTAATCTAGCATTTTCCTGCAAGCCAAGTTTACTGCTAAGAGCTTTTCAATATGAACTCATTTAATCGCCAAAACGACCCTATATGGGAGGAGATGCTCACATAGAAATCAAGGAGCACACCATCATATGGGGGAAATAAACACTGTTGGCCCCAAAGAAAGGAGTTTAAAATAAATTCAGCCTCTCTCCATTATTGCTTCAAAATGGATACTAATTACAAATAAAATAAATGCTATATTTAAGAGATTACACAAAATGAGCTCCATTGAGACTTTAAAACGTCCAAAGAGCCCAAAGAAACAGATTTCAAATACAGGGTGTCAATTATGAAAAGTGCCTGGAGAAGGGCAAGGTAATGCCAAGTAATAATAGACTGGTTCAAACCTAGGAAGATAGGGGTAAATTTCAAGGCAACCACAAAGAAAGTTAACAAACCTACTCATCAAAATAAAGAAGAAAAACATAAAGTCTCAGTAAAACAAAATCTACAAAAACAAAAGAAATGAAAAAAAAATCCACAAACAAAAGGAGTTCAGCAGGAGAGTAAGAAAAGCAAAGAAATTGTCAGCACCACAAAAAAAAAAAAAGGCACTACAAAATGACAAGCATAAACCCATACCTATCAATAATTACACTGAACATAAGTGGCCTGAAGATTAAAAAAAAAAAAAAAAAAAAAAAGCAGGATCAATCAATATGCTGTCTACAAGAGACACACCTTAGAAACAAGGACATAAATTTATTAAAAATCAAAGGATGTAAAAAAAACATACCAAGCAAACAACCACCAAAAAGAGCAGGAGTGGCAATACTAATCACAGATAAACTTTAAAATAAAATCCACCATAAGAAACAAAGAAAGACACTATACAATGATTAAGGAGACAATCCATCACGAAGACATAAACATAATAAATATCTATGCACCCAATGACAGGGCTCCAAAATACATAAAACAAACTCTAACACCAATGAAAAGAGAAATTGACCGTTGCACTATAATAGTAGAAGACTTCAACATGCCACTTTTGGTAAAGGACAGAATGACTAGAAAGGATCTCAACAAACATACAGAAGATCTAAAGTCCACTAACAGCCAACTTGAACACATAGACATATATAGAACACTCCACCCAACAGCCGCAAAGTACACATTCTCTTCCAACGCACATGCAAAGTTGTCCAGAATAGAGCACATCTTAGGCCACAAAGGAACCCTCAACAAAATCCAAAACATTGAGATAATACAAAGTATCTTCTCTGATCACATCATCAAACTAGAAATTAACAAAAGGAAGAGCAAGGGAAAAAAAACAATTACATGGAAACTAAATGCCATCCTGCTTAAGAACCACTGGGTGATAGAAGAAATCAAAGATGGAATCAAAAAATTCCTAGAATCAAAGGAGAATGAAAACACATCATACCAAAACCTTTGCGACACAGCAAAGGCAGTCCTCAGAGGACAATTTCTAGCAATAGATGCACACATCAAAAAAGAAAAAGGGACAAAGTCAAAACATTAGCTACAAAACTCTAACAAAGACAATGAGAACAGCAAAAGATGCCACAGCCACCAGAAGAGAGGAAATGATAAAGATCAGAGCAGAAATAAATGAAATGGAGACTAGAAAAACAATAGAAAGACTCAACAAAACCAAAAGTTGGTTCTTTGAAAGAATCAACAAAATCGACAAAGCACTGGCCAGACTGACAAAAGAAAAATAGGAGAGGACACAAATAACCCAAATAAGAAATGAAAGGGGGGACATTACAACAGACCCAACTGAAATAAAAAGGATCATAACAGAATATTATGAAAAACTATACTTCAACAAATTTGAAAATCTAGAGGGAATGGACAAATCTCTAGGAACACATTACCTACCCAAACTATCACAAATTCGATGTTGAAAATCTGAACAGACCCATAACAATAGAAGAGACTGAAAAGGTAATTTAAAAACTCCCAACCAAAAATAGCCCCGGCCCACATGGCTTCACTGGAGGATTCTACCAAACATTCAGAGAAGAGCCTACACCAATATTACTCAAACTATTTCAGAACATAGAAAAGGAAGGGATACTTCCAAATTCATTCTATGAAAACAGCATAACCGTAATACCAAGGCCAGGCAAAGATACTACAAAAAAAGAAAATTACAGACCAATCTCTCTCATGAATATAGATGCAAAACTTCTCAACAAAATTCTAGAATAGAATACAGCATCATTTCAAAAAAAAATAATACACCAGGACTAAGTAGGAGTCATACCTGGTATGCAACGATGGTTCCACATTAGAAAATCAATCAACGTAATCCACCACATAAATAAAAGGAAAGAAAAAGAATCGCATGATCATCTCAACTGACACAGAAAAGGCATTCGACAAAGTCCAACATCCATTCTTGATACAGACAATCAATAAAATAGGTATAGAAGGGAAATTCCTCAACATAATCAAGGGCATCTATGCAAAACCAACAGCCAACATCACTCTAAATGGAGAGAAGCTGAAAATATTCCCCTTGAGAACAGGAATGAGACAAGGATGCCCTTTATCACCACTCCTGGAAGTCCTAGCTAGAGCAATATGGCAAGAAAAAGAAATAAAAGGCATCCAAGTTGCTAATGAAGAGGTAAAACTGTCCCTATTTGCAGATGACACGATACTATATATATGGAAAACCCAAAAGACTCCACGAGAAAACTACTGGAATGAATAGAAAGATTCAGCAGAGTAGCAGGATACAAGATAAACATACGAAAATCATTGGATTCCTACACACCAAGAAAGAGAATGATGAAAAGGAAATCAGGAGAGCAATACCATTTATAATAGCCTCTAAAAAAATAAAATACTTTGGAATAAATCTAACCGGGGATGTAAAATAACTACACGAAGAAAACTACAAAACGCTACTGCAAGAAACCAAAAGAGACCTACATACATGGAAAAACATACCATGCTCATGGATAGGTAGACTCAACATTGTGAAAATGACAATTCTACCCCAAGTGATTTACAAATACAATGCAACCCCGATCCAAATACCAACAACATTCTTTAAAGAGTTGGAAAAAATAATTATCAGCTTTATACGGGAAGGGAAGAAGCCCCGGATAAGTAAAGCACTATTGAAGAAGAAGGATAAAGTAGGAGAACTCGTACTACCTGACCTCAGAACCTACTATACAGCTACGGCAGTCAAAACAGCCTGGTACTGGTACAACGACAGACACATTGACCAATGGAACAGAATTGAGAACCCAGATGTAAATCCATCCACCTACGGTCACCTGATCTTCGACAAGGGCCCAAAGTCCATCAAATGGGGAAAAGACAGTCTTTTTAACAAATGGTGCTGGCAAAACTGTAAAAGAATGAAACAGGACCCATACTTCACACCATACACAAAAACTACTTCAAAAAGGATCAAAGACCTAAATATAAAGCCAAAAACTATAAAGTTCATAGAAGAAAAAATAGGATCAACACTAGAGACCCTAATACACGGCATTAACAGGATACAAACCATAACTAACAACTGACAAACTCCAGAAGCTAAGTTAGATAACTGGGATCTTCTAAAAATTAAACACTTATGCTCCTCTAAAGACTTTACCAAAAGAGAACTTACAGACTGGGGAAAAAAATTTGGCTATGACACATCTGACAAAGGTCTAACCTCCAAAATCTTACAGGAAAATCCAACACCTCTACAACAAAAAGACAAATAATCCAATTAAAAAATGGGCAAAAGAAATGAACAGACACTTCACCAAAGAAGACATTCAAGCGGCCAACAGACACATGAGGAAATGCTCGCGATCACTAGCCATTAGGGAAATGCAAATCAAAACCACAATGAGATACCATCTCACCCCGGCATTACTGGCATGAGTCAAAAATACAGAAAATAACAAATGTTGGAGAGGCTGCGGGGACACTGGAAACCTTGTGCACTGCTACTGGGAATGCAAAATGGTACAACCATTTTGGAAAATGCTACGGTGCTTCCTTAGAAAGCTAGAAACAGAAATACCATATGATCCAGCAATCCCTCTCCTAGGAATGTACCCTAGAGAAATAAGAGCCGTCACACGAATAGACATATGCACACCCATGTTCACTGCAGAATTGTTCAAAATAGCAAAAAGACGGAAACGACCTAGATGCCTATCAACAGATGAATGGATAAACAAACTACAGTACATACACCCAATGGAATAGTACTAAACGATAAAGAACAATGATGTATCTGCGAAGCATCCCATAACATGGATGAATCTTAAGGGCATTATGCTGAGTGAAATAAGTCAATCACGAAAGGACAAATATTGTATGAGACGACTACTATAGAAACTCATGAAAAGGTTTACACACAAAAAGAAACAATCTTTGATGGCTGTCAGGGAGGGAAGGATTGGGGGTGGAAAAATGCTAAATAGACAATAGACAAGTGGTAACTTTGGTGAAGGCTAAGACACTACACAATACTGGGGAAGCCAGCACAGCTTGTTCAGGGTAAGGTCATGGAAGCTCCATGGACAAATCCAAACTCCCTTAGGGACTGAATTTCTGGGCTGAGGGGTGTGGGGACCATGGTCTCAGGGAACATCTAGCTCAACTGGCATAACATAGTTTATAAAGAAAATGTTCTACATTCTACTTCAGTGAATAGCGTCGGCGGTCTTAAAAGCCTGTGAGCAGCCATCTAAGATACTCCACTGGTCTTTCCCTTTCAGGAACAGGGGAAAATGAAGAAAACTAAAAACACAAGGAAAAGATTAGTCCAAAGGACTAATGGACCACAGCTACCACGGCATCCAACAGACTGAGTCCAGTACAACTAGATGGTGCCTGACTACCACCACCGACTGCTCTGACTGGGATCACGATACAGGGTCCCGGACAGAGCTGGAGAAAAACAAAGAACAAAATTCTAACTCCCAAAAAAAGACCAGACTTACTGGCCTAAAGGAGACTGGAGAAACCCTGAGAGTATGGCCCCCAGACACCCTTTTAGCTCAGTAATGAAGTCACTCCGGAGGTTTACCTTTTAGCCAAAGATTAGACAGCCCCATAAAACAAAACAAGACCAAAAGGGCACACCAGCCCAGGGGCAAGGACTAGAAAGCAGGAGGGAACAGGAAAGCTGGTAATAGGGAACCCGAGGTCAAGAAGGGAGAGTACTGACATGTCATGGGCTTGATAACCAATGCCATAAAACAATATATGTACCAACTGTTTCATAAGGAGCTAATTTGTTCTGTAAACCTTCATCTAAAGTGTAGTTAAAAAAAAAAAATACAAAAAAAAAAAATCTAAATACCAAAAAAAAAGTGCCTCAAATTCCTAGAAATGTAAATGCCTTAAAATTTCATTATGAAAACCCATGAAACGGACACGCTGGACCGTTAAAGAGTCTGCTAAACTCGGGGGAAAGTTCCCCTCCCCTCACCCAATGGTATGGTTATGGCTGATTTGGATGTTGTCCACATTCAGCCAACAAGGGAAATTTAAAAAGAAATCACAATCACCCAAAACCTCTTTAATTTACAGGACCAGTGTCCACAGAGTCTAACTCAACAGCCTGCTGGGCCAAAAACAACCTATTGAATTTTTTTCGGATGAGAAAATTAAAACTGCTTGCTAACTGCTTTTCCTCCTCCAGTGATCTGTCTTTGAACCTCTTAGCCTGGGTGCCTTTGTCTGCCTGGATGACAAGAGGCAAACTGGTTCACCCTAGAGCTTGGTGGAAGGACATCCACATTCCAGCTTCCACAGTTTGGACTTAAGGGGAGGTCCAGGGGTAAATTACAAAACCCTGATACTGCAAACAAGTCCATTATCATAAAAAGCATACACTATGGGACCAGTAACTAGCTGCCATAATGTCTTATCCCTCATACCAATTCCCAATGAGAAGACTCTGACTCATGGCGACCCCATGTGTGTCAGAGCACAACTGTCCTCGATACAGTTTTCAATGGCTATTTTTTCAGAAGTAGATCACCAGGCCTTTCTTGTGAGGTGCCTGTGGGTGGACTCAAACCGCCAACCTCTCAGTTCAGTTAGCAGCCAAGCGCATTAACAATCTGCGCTGCCTAGAGACTCTTTATACTATGTGCAAGGATGCAAACTGGCCAGTTTCCATGTTAAAAAGCAGAAGGGCTCCTCTCCTTGTTGGAAAGAAGAGATCCATCTTCACTGATTGGGAAAAAAGGAAGGAAGATGGAGCCCTGGACAGTGTCTCCAGCTCTCTTGGTTTAACACAATTAACTCCCATGCAATCTGTGGATTTTGATCCCTTGGGAAACCTTCTTTCAGAAGAAAACAATGACTTGCCTTTCTTCAAATCCATCTGCTATTTTTTAAACTTTGCGATTCTCATTATTTTTCACCTGTCAATTCGGTAGAAAAGAATTTAAATGGCAACACCCAGCACTGTGAGGGCATGGTGAAATAGACAACCTCAAGATTGCCAACTGGTAAATAAATGGATAAATTTGTTCTAGAGACAATCTGGTTATATTTATCAAACAACTTCGAAATATCTGGACCTATCATTAATATTGGAAACCCTGGTGGCGTAGTAGTTAAGAGTTCAGCTGCTAACCAAAAGGTCGGCAGTTCAAATTCACCAGCTGCTCCTTGGAAACCCTACGGGGCAGTTCTACTCTGTCCTACAGGGTCGCTGTGAGGTGGAATCGACTTGACAGCAATGGTTCATCATTAAAATTACTAATACCTGTATACCCCAAAATACCCTGGGGACCTATTAATGTCACATATGGGAATCTACACTTGAGAAATAATTTTGAATACAGAGACACTTATATTCAAAGAAATTTTGCTTTATTTAGTTTATTTAATACATAAAATATATAATCTAGCAATATGGAACAATGGAAATAACTTAAGATATAACAATAGAAAAATGCTTAAGAACACCATCATGCATTTGCTACAGATGATGCTTCCAAACAAATACCTAGGACAAAAGAAGGGACCCAGACACTTGCTCAGCCTGTCCCCATGATGCCACTCCATCCTATCACCTGCTCGTTTTACAAATATGCAAAACTCAGGAGTTCTACATTCAGGCTCTTTTTTAAGATAGAATGCACCAGAACAAAGTATTTTTAAAAAATAAACCAAAACCAAACCCATTGCCGTAGACTCCAATCCATGGCGACCCCACGTGTTACACAGTAGAAGTGCTCCATGGGGTTTTCCTGGATGCCATCTTTATGGAAGCAGACCACCAGGCCTTTCTTCCACAGCACCCCTGGGTGGGATCAAACCACCAACCTTTAGATTTGCAGTAGACTGCAAACTGTATAAACAAATAAACGGAGGAGAAGGGAAAGCTCTTCCTTATAGGAGAATTCCAACTGATAAACATAGAAGGGATGGTGAAGTACAAAGTCCCCTTAAGCAAAAAACAACAATAATTGCTACTGCAGGCAAGAACCACCAACGGACGCTAAAATTAGTGCACGAAAGTATGATGAGAAGCAAGGTCTTTGCATGGTCTCAAAGCATCTTACCAAAAGACGCTTATTAATTAAAAAAGGAAAGACAGTAACTTTACAATAGAGAAAACAAACAGACACAACCTTACCAAGTGATCCAAGTGAGCATCACCGGTAAAGAGACGTACCAACATCATGTACTCCTGATAAAATACAACACCACCTGTTGAATTCCCACCAAAAACACATCACCTAAATCTAAGCATGAGAAAACAGACCAACCCAAATTGAGGGGCTCTTCAAGTATCAAGGTCCAGAAAAACAAAGAACTGTCACCAATGAGAAGAGAAAATACATAGACATGAGAACCAAACACAGTGTGGATGCTGGATTAGATGCCGGGCAAAAAATAGACCTTAGTGAGAAACTAGCCCAGATTCAAGTAAGGTCTGTGGTTTAGTTAGCAGTATCATATCAGTGTTAATCTCCAGGGGAAGCTAGGTCACGGTGTATGGACTGTACTATTTCTGCAACCTTTCCTTACATCTTAAATTATTTCAAAATAAAAAGGTTTTGTGTGTGCGTGTGTGTGTATGTATGCTTTGACCAAAATGCACTTTCTTCTAAAGCCAAAGGCAAAATCTTTGTATTTGAAAGAATGTGAAGGATCAATTTTTCAGGAAAAAAAATAAAATTATTAAATTAGGCATACAATAGATGAAAAACTAGGATCTTTCTGATTTATCAGTTATAATTCTATTCTTTAAGTAATTTTTAATTTTAATGTTTCTTTAATATTCTATGCCTCAAATTGCTCTACAGTTAATAATTTGATCTGAAGTTAATATTATCTTGAGATCATATAAATGGACAGAAATATTAAGGAATAGGCCAACAAATAGTATATATGGTACAATCTTTTTCAAGGAAAATTTGACAATATTTATTAAAATTTAAAATGACTACAGAAATCTATCAGACAACAATATCTGACATAAAACCTTTGAATTTACTAGTAACAAGGTGTCTTATAGTTATCTGGTGCTGCGGTAACAGAAATACCACATGTAGATGGCTTTAACAAACAGGAATTTATTCCCTCACAGTCTAGGAGGCTAGACATCTGAACTCTGGGTGCCACCTCCAAGGGGAGGCTTTCTCTGTTGGCCCTGGGGGAAGGTCCTTGTCATCAATCTTGCCCTGTTCTAGGAGCTTCTCAGCGCAGGGACCCCAGGTCCAAAGGACACGCTCTGCTCCTGGCTCTTGTTTCTTGGTGGTATGAGGTATCCCTGTCCCTGCTCACTTCTCTCTTTTATATCTCAAAAGAGATTGACTCAAAATACAACCTAATCCTGTAGACTAAGTCTTGCCTCATTAACATCATAGTGGTTAGGATTTACAGCACACAGGACAGTCACATCAAATGACAAAATGGTGGACAACCACACAATGCTGGAATCATGGCCTAGCCAAATTGACAAACATTTTGGGGGGACACAATTCAATCTGTAACACAAGGATTCACACTTGATAGAGGATGAATAGATTTTTTATTCTTTGGAATGAATCACACTGAAAAGACAGTCTTTTTTTTTCCTCTCTTTGGCCCAGGTTAAACATTATCCAGAGAAAAGACAAAAAGGTTCTGGCTTTCTTCTCCAGTGAAAATGGCAGGGAATTCTATGTTGTACCAGCTGACAGAATTCAAGAGAATTCTGCCTTCCAGAGACTCAATGGCCAAAGGTGACCAAAGAGAAGATGGAATTATCACTAGCTAACTGAGGATCCTAGAGTTCCTGGACAGTGAAAACGGTTAACATGCTTGGCTGTTTACCAAAAGGTTAGAGGTCTGAAACCAGGAGATGCCCAAGAAGAGAGGCCTGGTGATTTACTTCTGAAAAGTCAGCCACTGAAAACCCTTTGGACCACAATTCTACTTTCACACATTCAGGGCTGCCAACTTGACAGCAACTGGGTTATCCCAGGATCCACCATTAATTAAAAAGAGGACGTCAATTCAGACAAAGCTAGTTACCTATGGCTGACGGGAGAAGGCAAGAATTAAAATGGTCCAAGGAAGATTCAGAATAACTGTGGAGGGGCAGGGATTAAACTTAAAATGACTAAAGCATGAGGCAAGTACAATGCATACTACCTTCTCGAAAGATCCCCCCAAGGACATAAGCTCTGCTTCCCATGGACTACTTCTCTAAATCGTCCCCAGATCCTCCCCTGTCTCAGCCCAGCTATCCTTTCACAGTTAAGAAATCTGATTTTCAAAAAACTTTCACAGAATAAAGATTCCACAGGGCCTCTCGAGTTTCCAGCCAGGATCTCTCCATACCAAACTGAAAACGCTCTGGCTGTTGCTCACCTAAGTCAATACGCAGCGTGACCGCGAGGCAGGACAGGCCCAGGTGCCGGCCTGTTTGCTGGGCCATGCTCCTTCCTTGGCTCAGATAGCTATCGCAGCCCAGCCCGGAAAAGCAGAAAGGTGAGGTGCAGGCCCAACGCGCCCCGGAATGAAGCCAACTTCAAGTTTACAAGCTAGAAACTCAGGTACAAACTAGCCTGGTTTTATTTGGCTCACTAGGTCATCTTGTAATTTGATAATTTTATTCTGCCAGCCAAACATAACTTTTAACGTGATGGTATCTCAAATGTACTTTGCGGAGAGTTTAGGCCCCCAATAAGCTTCAGTTCAGTTTTGTTCAGCAAATCAAGCACTAAGACTAAATTCCTGAGGGAGACAGTAAAATACAACTGTATTCATTTCTAACAGTTAGGATGTTTCTGTCTTCAGGTTAGACAGGAAAATCCTAACCAGAAGGATATTAACTTAATAAGAAGTCTGGAGGGAGGGGTCTGGTGACATCATCCAGATTCAAAGTTCTATCCTTCCATTCAATCATGATTAGCAATCAGCGTTTCATCCTCATGCTACTCTCCTCGTGGTCACAAGACTGCTGTCACAGCTCCGGGAATCACATCAGGTATCCAAGCAACAAAGGAGCAACAGTGGCAAAAGGCTTTCTCCTAATCAACTCACTGCCATGGACCTGATTCCGACTCATGGCAACCCCACGTGTTACAGAGCAGAACTGAGCTCCGTGGGGTTTTCTTGGCTGTAATCTTTACAAAAGCAGATCGCCAGAGCTTTCTTTGGCGCTGCTGGGTGGGTTCAAACTGCCAGCGTTTAGGTTAGTAGACGAGTGCAAATTGTTGAGAAAACCAAAAAAAACCAAACTCGTTGCTGTTGAGTTGATTCCAACTCCTAGCGACCCTACAGGACAGAGCAGAACTGCCCCATAGGGTTTCTAAGGAGCGGCTAGTGGATTCGAACCGCCTACCTTTCGGTGAGCAGCCGAGTTCTTAAGCACTGTGCCACCAGGACTCCGTTCAACCGTTCAGAAGAGGATGAAAAGGACTGGCTGCTAGCTTAGGCTCGGGCAGGATTTAACATTGGTGGGCAATTCTCAACATCCCTTTGTTCACTGCATTAAACCAGCTGTTAGCAAAGGCTTTGAGAGCGCAAAGCCTTACTGAGGACTCAGGAAGGCCAGCAGCTTCTGGGATGTGGGTGGAAGTCACATCTTGACTACAGCTAATTCTACTCGGGGGAAGAACCAGAAAGAAGGGAAGGGTTATTCCTTTCCCAGGAGCCAACGCTGACCTGATCTAATCACAGCCAACCTGTTTCCTCTGCCACTGATCATGTTAGCACCCAGAATTTGTCCATGTTCTTGCCAGGACTCCGTAAGCCTGGGGTGAAATTAGACACTCAATTTCATGAATAACCTCACATGCATTTCAAAATCCTGCTGGCTTACTTTGATTAGGTGAAGCTTCTATTATTTTTACGTTGGCTAATTCTTTCATCTCAGCAAGCGTGCCTCGTATGCAATAACCTATATATGAATCCTCAGTCAAGAACCTGTCCCCCTCACCCTACGTCTGCCAAATCCCCTCCATCCTGGCCCCCAAGCCTCAAGTCTGCACCTCCCTGTGGAAGAATTCTCATCTTCCATGCAGGAGACTCGGTTCCATTCTTGGCCAACGTGCTTTCTATGCGGCCACCGCCCCTCTGTCGGTGGAGGCTCCCATGTTGCTCTGATGCTGAACGGGTTTCAGTGGAGCTTCCCGACTAAGATGGACTAAGAAAAAAGGCCTAGCAATCAACTTATAAAAATCAGCCAATGAAAATCTTATGGATCGCAAAAGACCAGGTAGCATTTCATTCAGTTGTTTGTGGGGTCACCACGAGCCAGGGGCCAACTACTCCTAGGCTTAGTAACCCTGAGGGAAGCTCTAAGCTCCACCCACTCCTGCTTTCCTCCTCAAAACCCTTCCTTTCTCCTGCTGGCAACAGATGCTGGACTTCAAATCCAAAAATCCTAAGCATCATCCAGCCAAACCCATCTGTTTCCATTAGTCATTTTTTTCCATATGGTAATTCAGATCTCAAGCAAAGCACGCAAGTGGACGACAATTACTGGGCTGGGATTCTTTTCCATGCCCCGACACAGGGTATTTCATAAATGTGGGTTTTGGGGTTTTTTTTTAATTAAGTAATCTGGCAACACTCTTTTAGAATGCGAAGCCTTACTATAAAAGATACTGAAATATGCACGTCTTCCTCCCCAAGAAAGGCAAGCAAAGAAGGAAGAAAACTTAAGTTGGCCACCAAGATGGTGGAAAGATCCCCTCGAGATCTTTAAAAAGAACAGGCTTCACAAACACTCAAGATTTTCCCATCCTCTGGTGGAAAATGCTCGGTGCCTCCCGAGTCCACAATGACAAACGAAAGTGTGTGACATTGGAGTTTGCCTTGTTAATTCTTTGGGTTTACTCTTCCCAGCTGCTCCAAAATTAATTCCCCATGCTTATTCAAGCATTGCTTATCTGTTCTCCACCACCAACCCTCCTTCTAAAGTCATTCATCTCTTTCTGATCCCACCGCATCCTTTCCCCCACCTCTTTAAACAACGGAAGAACAGTACTTCAGCTCAGCCACTTTCAGACTGGCGTGGATTTCAAATTCCCTCCTCAAACGGAATCTATCTTGTATGCTGCCCTTCCCCACCCCACCCCACCCCACCTCCCTTCACTGGTTTCTAGCTTTCTTAGATCACCTAAACATTTTGGTCGATGCCATCTGTCTTAGTCATCTAGTGCTGCTACAACAGAAATACAGTTCTCTCACAGTCCAGCAGGCTACAAGTCCAAATTTAGGGCGTCGGCTCCAGGAGAACACTTCTTCCGTCAGCTCTGGAGGAAGGTCCTTGTGATGCGTCAGTCTTCCCTTGGTCTGGGAGCTTCTCTGCGCAGGAACCTCAGTCCCAAAGGACGCGCTCTGCCCCCGGCACTGCTTTCTTGGTGGTATGAGGTCCCCAACTCTCTGCTTGCTTCCCCTTCCTTTTATCTCTTGTAAGATAAAAGGTGGTGAAGGCCACACCCCAGGGAAACTCCCTTGACATTGGATCAGGGATGCAACCTTAGTAAGGGTGTTCCAATCCCACTCTAATCCTCTTTAACATAAAATTTCATTCACAAAATGGAGGACAACCACACAATACTGGGAATCATGGCCCAGCCAAACTGATACACGCTTTTTTTGGGGGGTGGATGGGGAACAGGACATAATTCAGATCATGACACTATCTAAAATCGACTTAGGAAAAAGAGTCCAAAATCCAGATGTTTGAGGAAAGAAGATATTTGGAGAGAAAGCCAAGAAAGAGGGCGGAGTTGGTGGGAAAGACAATTAAATGTCACGGAACAAGGAATCGTGGCTTGAGGCTAGGGTACTGCTACATTATGCATGGGGCAGGAATGAGTATGTCTTCTCCCAACCGAAGGCACCCGTGAGCCACACCTCCTGGACCTTCCAAGCGTAGTTTGTGTTGAAAGAGGCATGGATTAGCTATAAAAAGCTGCCTGGGAGGACTCAGGCACCTAACATCTGCCAACCCTTCCAACAGCCTCCAGGTGGCCGGCACAGATGCTGCTGGAGCTCCCCCCATCCTGCGCGTAGCACCCAGATTCTAGGGACGGACCACCATGGTTCCCAGTTGCTGCTGAGCCCATTCCTACTCATGGCGACCCCATGTGTGTCAGAACAGAACTGTGCTCCACAAGGTTTTCAATGGCTGATTTTTTGGAAGCAGATCACCGGGCCCAAGGAGCCTTTCAGTTAGCAGCTGAGCGCATTAACTGTTTGCACCACCGAGGGACTCCACTCTTCAGTCAGGGAGCTCTGTGACTAGAAAGTTTATTGTTAAACTGAACGCAAATCTGTGTCTCTATAACCTTCATCCAATGACCTTCTCATTCCCCTCAGGAGCCGAAAAGCACAAGGCCAGCTCTCCCAACGGAGAGCCCCTTAAATGTCTGAGGGTCCCCTAACTAAGCATCGTCCAGGCACCCCACAAATCCCCTTTAACTGTTCCCCACACATGTGGTTCCCTGACCCCGAACATTTTCAGGATGGTTTAAAATAGCACGGAAGAGAAATCTTACAATAGCTTTCGGGGACAAGCGTTTTTAAGACAAATATTTGAAAACAGGATTAGGCTGGAACATATTAAATTGCCATTTTTATAGGATGAACACGGTCAGAGAGAGACAATGTCACATGGCTCCACCTAATGTCCTGTCAAAACAGACACAAGTGATGAAAATGTCCTGAAATTGGAACGCTTCATGGTTGCACAACCGTGAATATACAAAAAACCACCAGACTGAGCACCTTAAAAGGGTGAATTTTGTGGTTTGTGAATTTTATTTCAATAATCCTGTTGTTTAGAGAGAGAGAGAAATAACATGCCTGTGTCCTGTGCACAAAATTTGTGGTCAAATCTAAAAGGCTTGCTTATACGTAGCAAACACTCCTTCCAATGACAGATGACTGAAGTTCAAACACAAACAAGGCAAAGTTCAGCAATAATGTCACCTCTCTGGCCCTTATCATGCCCACAGACTGAGTCTCACCGCCCTCCCTAGGCATTCCCAAGGGAACATCCAGCCTTTCCACGTCCATCCCCCTGCTGACCTTATTCTTCAGTTCCCTCCACCAGACACAATCATACCGCCCAGAATTTTTAATCATTTTTGTAACATACATAGTCCAGCTTCCCAGATACACTGGAAAAATGTTTAAGCACAAATACTTCATCATGAAGGTACCTCTTCACACCACCAAGACAATACTTTGCCCTTAACAGGCACTCTATAAATGTCCATTCTTGCTCCTGACGATAATCAGGGTTTTCATACAAGATCCCCTTGCTTTTGAAACAGTTAACTTCTCAGGCAACCAGAACTCCTTGGCTCAAATGCGGACTCTGTTCTTTCTTTAAATACCAAATTCAACCAGTGTAAATTCATATTAAAGCAAACGCCAGCTCATATAAAAAGAACGGTTAGGCAGAACCCACAAATTCCTCACTGTCTGAGTATGGGACCATGTGAATAATTTATCCGAGGGGACCACCAGACGTATGACCTTCCAAACATTATTCCTCCACCTCAACCCTGCTTTCAGTATTAACATTATTCAACAATCCCGGAGGATCATTTCACATGTTTAACGGCCCGTTTCATTTTTTTCCCTTCTTAGCAAACGTGTACCTCGGTGCCCACAATCCCTAGTCAGCTGTGAGTCGCCCAAGAAACGTGTTCTTTTCTGTGGTTGACAATATAAATTCTAACTTTAGCTGCTTCAACAGGGTGACTATGATCTTTAAACCTGCAAGTGTCAGGAGAAAAACAGTGAAGCGTGGAGGAAGTGGGAGGCTAGGCCCAGGCATGCTGATCTTAAGAGTCCTCTTCAAAGGACCTCGCTGGATCTGTTTCTCCACCCTCTTTGGTGGAGGCTTCTATCAAGACTGACCCTGGACTTAACCAGCTGCCATTGGGTCAATTCCAACTCATGGCAACTCCATGTGTCTGAATAGAACTACGCTCCACAGGGTTTCCAAGGGCTGATCTGTGGGAGCACCCTGTGTCCAAATAGAACTACGCTCCACAGGGTCTCCAAGGGCTGATCTGGGGGAGTACCATGTGTCCGAATAGAACTACGCTCCATAGGGTTTCCAAGGGCTGATCTGGGGGAGCACTATGTGTCCAAATAGAACCACGCTCCATAGGGTCTCCAAGGGCTGATCTGGGGGAGCACCATGTGTCCAAATAGAACCACACTCCATAGGGTTTCCAAGGGCTGATCTGGGGGAGCACTATGTGTCCAAATAGAACCACGCTCCATAGGGTTTCCAAGGGCTGATCTGGGGGAGCACCATGTGTCCAAATAGAACCACACTCCACAGGGTTTCCAAGGGCTGATCTGGGGGAGCACCATGTGTCCGAACAGAATTACACTCCACAGAGTTTCCAAGGGCTGATCTGGGGGAGCACTATGTGTCCAAATAGAACCACGTTCCATAGGGTCTCCAAGGGGTGATCTGGGGGAGCAGCGTGTACCCAAATAGAACTACACTCCACAGGGTTTCCAAGGGCTGATCTGGGGGAGCACCATGTGTCCGAATAGAACTACGCTCCATAGGGTTTCCAAGGGCTGATCTGGGGAAGCAGCCTGTCAGTCCTTCCTTCCAAGGCCCCTCTGGGTGGGCTCCAACCTCCAACATTTTGGTCCGCAGCTGAGCACCTTAACTGTGTGCACCACCCTGGGACTAAGACAAGAAAGACGCCAGCTCCAAGGCCTACCAACCCTGCCTTGTCAAAAACACTTCTGAACAGTGTTATGGATTACATTGTGCCCTCTCCCCCCAAAATATGTGCTGAAATCCTAACCCCTATACCTGTAAACGCCCTGGTGGCATAGTGGTTAGGAGCTACAGCTGCTAACCAAAAGGTGGGCTGTTCAAATCCACCAGGCACTCCCTGGAAGCCCTGTGGGGACAGTTCTACTCTGTCCTATAGGGTCACTATGAGTCGGAATCGACTCGACGGCAGCAGATTTGCTTTGTTTTTAGGTACCTGTAACTATGAGTCTGTTTAGAAATAGGATTTCCTCATTATGTAAACGAGGTCACACCAGAGTAAGGTGGATCCTAAACATAATCACTTCTGAGTTAGGAAAAGAACACATTAGACACACACCCACACACACACACCCATACCCACACACACTCACACACAATACCCACACACACACAAATCCATAACCACACACGCCTTCACACACAATACCCAGACCCACACACACCACACACACACCACACACCCCACACACCACACCACACACACATACACCCACATACCACACACACTCACACAATACCCACACCCCCACACACACCACCCACACATACACCCAGACACCCACACACACACCCAGACACCCCCATGCACACACACCCACATATACACACGCATACACACATACACACACCCAAGCACACACCCACATATACACACCAACACCCACCCACACCCCCACACACCACACCCACACAAACACCGATAACCACACACTCTCACACATGATACCCACACCCACACACCCCACACACATACACCCACACACATACCCACACCCACCCACACCCACACACCACACACACATACACACACCCATATCCACACACACACTACCCACACCCACACACCCCCATGCACACACATACACCCACACCTATACCCACACACACAATACCCACACACACCCACACCACCCACACATACAGCCATACACCCACCCACACACCCACGTGCACACACCCACGCAAACACACCCGCACATACACACACGCACACACACACCTATACCCACACACACACACATATACACACGCACACACATACACACACCCTCAAACACACACATACACATGCACACACACACATCCGCATACACACACACACACACACACACACACACACGGGGCAAGACAGACACCATGTGATAATCATCCACAAGCTAAGGAACATCCAGGAACCAGGGAACACACAGGGCTACCAACACAGAAGGAGTCGACACAGCAAAGACCCTGATACGGACTTTTGGCCTCCAAAACTGTGGGAAAGAAATGTCTGTTCTTTAAAACCGCCCACTTGTGGTATCTGTGTCACAACAGCTGTAGGTAACAAAGACAACCAGCCTCCAGTGGACCACTGGGAGCGGCCCAGACCCCACCCCACCTCCACCCACCAAGCTCACTCCCCTGAATGTGGTGTGAAGCACCCTGCCCCTGGATGCCAGCGCATAAACCCAATTCATCTCCCAGTATTGAGAACGCCGTGTGAAACGGAAATTCGGGGAGGTATTCTCCCTCCCCTTTTGAGTAACTAGTAAGAAGTTCGAAAAGAAACAAACGCTCAATTCATTACATATTAGAGTATACAGTATACTTGGTAGGACACAAATATTTACACAGAGACCGATTTGACGACTCTGGAACTGTGACGTTTTCCTTCTTTCTTTAACCTCAGGCCCTGATGTATATTTAAAAAGCAATATGCTTTACCCTCGCCCACCGAGACACGCAGGAAGAGGATGGGACAGTCGGAGAAGCCTTGCTTTTCCCTCTGAAACAACATCATTCATTCACCAAGGATTTCCTGAACACCTACTATGTGTCAAGTGGTCTCAGAGGCACTTGGGGGATACATAAATAAAGGAAAGGAAGATCTGTGCCCCGGGGGTGGGATGCAGACGAGACGGAATAAACATACGAAACAGGTCAAGTAGATGGTATGTTCAAAGGGGGCTGAGATACAGACAAAAGACGCAGCAGACATCTATGTTCACTGCAGCACTATTCCCAGGAGCCCGTAGGCAGAATCCTAAATGCCCATCAGCAGATGAATGCAGAAACGTGTGGTCCATCCACACAAGGGAATATCATTCAGTTGTAAAGAGAAATGAAGTCCTCATACATGCCACAACAGGGATGAATCTGGAAAACGTGATGCTGGTCAGTCGCCAAGGGACGACTATTGTAGGATCCCCCTTACACAAAACAGGCAAACGTACAGAGACCAAAGTTTGTTAGTGGTTACCACGAGCGGGAGGCAGCGAAAAGGGGGAGTCATTGCTTAGGGAGGCGCTGAGTTCCTACTAATGGCCGTGGAATAATCTGGAAACAGAAAGGGTGGTAGAACATGATGAACTAATCACTGTCACTGAACTGCACATGTAAAAAATGTGGAACTGGCAAATGTTTTGTTATATATATTTTCTACCACAATAAAACAATTAAAAAGAATAAAAGAAGAAGCACCCCCTAAGGGGTGCCAGGAGAGACTGCAAGTGAACATAATTTAATTACTGCGGCACCTAGACAATCACATATGGGCCGAAGGACATGCCTCAATGATACGCAGTTTGAGGTTTTATATACGGTACTTCTGTAGGGGCTAAAATATGAAACTAGCTAATATAGAAAACAGTGCAGGCAGGCATCAGACGGCTAAACTTCACACCCATGTCTCTGCAAACAAACTGTACATCCACCTCAGGTGGGTGGACACGCAGCATCATGGACAGGACACTTGCCCCTTTCACCAGCCAAGTACCAAATTACAAGGGACCAGCAGCCCCAAGGAAGGTGAGTCCAGGAGAAGGTGGGTCCAGGTAGGTCCAGGTAGGTCCCTTTCCCACCAAGAATCCATAGGGCTGGCTCTGGGGGTATCTAAGTGTTCTCTCTCTGAGCTTCAAGAGACAGGCTCTGGCTTAGAGACAAAACGGATGAAGAATTTAACCTCACATAAACAAAGACATGGTCACCACGGCCTACAGAAACATAAAAGTACTTCTTTCCTTAACTTTGTTGTTGTTGGTTGCTGTTACAGCGGTCTTGAACTCATCGCGACCTTATGGATAACAAAATGAAATGTTGCCTGCTCCTGTACCATCTTCATGATTGCTGTCCACCGCTGTGGCTACGGTGTCAATCCATCTCATCGAGGGTTTCCCTCATTTTTGCTGACCCTCTGCTTTACTAAATATGATGCCTTTTTTAATCCGTTGGTCTTTCCTGATGACATGTCCAAAGTAAGCTAAGTAATAACGTGTTTAATGCTTCTGTTCTACCTCCTAGTTCACTGCATAGTGCCTGGGGTCTTAAAAGCTTGCAAGCAGCCTTCCAAGGCATGACAATTGGTCTCTATTTGCCTGGAACAACAGAGGAAGAAGGAGAGTCAGGAATAGAGGAGGATATGGAATGTGTGGCTAATTGCCTCCATAAACAACTGCCTGCTTGCCATGAGACCGGAAGAACTAGATGGTGCCCGGCTACCATTACTGAAGTCTTGCCATCGTCACGTCTAAGGAGCATTCTGGTTGTTTTTCTTCTAACGTAGGGGGAAGTTAAAAGCGGACTCCAAAAAAACTTTAAAAAGATTTGGAGTTTTTAACTAATCAAGTGTGGTCAATCTTTCAGGCTAATAATTATGTTGTTGTTGTAGGGTGTCGTCCACCCGTTTCCAACTCACAGCGACCCCCCATGAAAGAGGAGAACTGCCCCTATAGGGTTTCTCAGCTGTCATCTTTATGGAAGCAGATTGCCAGGTCTTTCTCCTGCGGAGCTGGCTGGGTGGGTTCGAACTGCCAACCTTTGCGTTAGTAGCCAAGCAATTAACGGTTGCTCCACCAGGCTCCTAAGTAATTATACAGTTCCCAACTTAGAAAAACAATCTATCTCTGACAAAAGTAAAGCAGAATCGGGATGGAAATGTCTTGCAGGGGCTAAGGAAGTCCCAAACATGCTGGGCAGAGAGAGGACAATTTCCAGGTCACGTCTTAAGTCTCTGCGTCACCAACTTCTTCCCACTGCCAATCACAAAGGGACGATGATACTTACTCAAATGTAAACGCAGTTCTTACAACTCAATACCAGAAAGACAAACAACCCCATTTAAAAACTGGGACAGGACTTGAACAGACATTTCTCCAAAGAAGATATACAAAACACTTTTCACATAAAAAACAAACCAATTTCCATCAAGTCGATTCCAACTCATAACAACCCTACGGGACAGGGTAGAACTGCCCCATAGGGTTTCCAAGGAGCGCCTGGTGGATTCGAACTGCTGACCTTTTGGTTAGCAGCCGAACTCTTAACCACTGCACCACCAGGGCTCCTGCTTTTCATATAAGCACATGAAAAGATGCTCAAAGTCATAAATCACTAGGAAAAATGCAAATCAAAACCACAATGATAGCACTTCACACCAAGATGGCTATAATAAAAAAAATACTTGAAAGCAGAGACTCAAACAAAGCCTTGTACACCAACGTTCACTGCGGCACTATTCACCACAGCCAGAAGGTGGAAACAACCTAAATGCCTATCCACAGATGAATGGATAAACAAAGTGTGGTACACAATACAAAGGAATACTACTCAGTCAGCAGAAAAAAACCAAGTCTTGATACATGCTACAATATGGATGGAGCTAGGAGACATTATGCTGAGTGAAATCAGTTACTCACAAAAGGACAAATACCATATGACCTCGCTCCCATAAAAAGACAAGAAAATGCAAACACATAGAGATCAAAGCTTATTAGTGGTTATCAGGGGTAGGAGGGAGGGGGAAAGGGGGGTAACGATGTAAAAATCCCATTGATTGAGGGTAGGGCCACGCAGCTGAATATTCTAATTGCTGCCAACAAGTTGTATCACCTGTCAAAAGCTGAAATGGCAGAAGTTGCGTGATAGATATATTTACGACAGTGACAAAAAAAAAGAGAGAGAGAGAGAGAAGCTGCTGAGGCTACTTATGCCCAAGCAAACACCTCATAGGATTTGTTTCCTTGCTTTGGAGGTTCAGGGTCATGATTTCATGCGCTGTCCCTCTTAAATCGTTAATAACGTGTTTAGTGTTTCTGTTCTATCTCCTAGTTTGATGCGTAGTGCCTGGCATCTTAAAAGCTTGCAAGCAGCCACCCAAGGCATGACAATTGGTGTCTATTTGCCTGGAATAACAGAGAAAGAAGGAGAGTCAGGAATAGGAGGACAATATAGAACGTGTGGCTAACTGCCTCCATGAACAACTCCCTCTTTGCCATGAGACCAGAAGAACTGGATGGTGCCCGGCTACCGTTAGTGAACACTTTGATCAAAGATTCTATAGAAGGATCCTGATCAAAAGACAGAAAATGCATGTAAAAATGGAGTGGGGGTGGCATCTGACCTCCTCTGACTTTACAAGGGGGAAGGAGAATCAAGATCAACAACAGCCCAAGGCTGATTCCTATGAGGCGGACATCAGACATGCCTCCTCTCTCTGCCATCTTTACCAATTCTGACACCAACTGTCCCTCCCAATGCACTCTCTACTTCTCTGCTGGGTTCAGTAATTCACTGCAATGGCCACACAGAACACACAGACAATACGCATGATTATGGGGTTTATTAGGGAAGTAACAGGTTACAATTCAGGTTCACGAAGGCTCAGGATACAGTTCTTCCATCAGAATAGACTCTTCTCAGCCACAGCAGTAGGCATGCCTGTCTCTGGCCCATCAGCCTCTGCCCTGCTTGGACAAGTGTTACAAAGCTCTTTTAGCCCCCTGATAAGTGCCCGCAGGCACCTTACTCGGCCTGAACGTGCTCAGCTCTAGCTCCATGGGTCAGCAAACACAGCTCCACCAAGTGCCCGGAGGCACCCTACTCAGCCAGCAAGCCTCCTGGGAAGCCCACTGCACCACTTCCTGCTGCCATTTCTCTGCCACTGCTTTCCCCATCTTCACTGTTACAGCTCTCTCTCTCTCTCTGCGCAGAGATCCCAAGTCCAAAAGACAAGCTCCGCTCTTGGCTCTTCTTCCTTGGTGGTGGTGAGATCCTCTTTCTGCTCTGGAATTCGCTCATTTTAAGCCTAGCAGATGGCAAAGCTGGCCAATCTCCTTGGTGGGCCACAATTACCTTATCTGCACAGTCCCACCCAGTCACTTGGGTGGGAGTTACAAGACCAAGCCAAGAAAGTCCACACAAAAGGGATCATCGCACTGCAATGCAGAACAGAATTTCACATTCTCACGGACTCCAGGCTTTCTGGAGCCATGAGGGCTGGATAACCCCTGACTACCTTGAGATAATCTTTAAAACGTAAACCAAAAATACTCCCTGAGGTCTTCTTAAGACCAAACAATACTTTAGCTTGACTAGTAAAAAAAAGTCTGCCTTGAGCATTACGCTATTTTTAAGAACTATCTATATGGGATCAAAACGACAACAGCAACTCAAAAGATTAGATAGGAACCTTACCAAAAGCAAACCCATTGCCACTGAGTTGATTCTGACTCATACGGAGCCCTGGTGGCCCAGTGGTTAAGAGCTCGGCTGCTAACCAAAACGTCAGCAGTTTGAGTCCACCAGCCGCTCCTTAGAAACCACATGGGGCAGTTCTACTCTGTCTTATAGGGTCGCTATGAGATAGGAACCCTAGGGGGCAGTTAATTTATGTTAATGGGGGAGGAACAACTTAGAAAAGGAGAGTGAGAATGGTCGCACAGCTCGAAGAACGTAATCACTGTCACTAAACCGTACATGTAGAAACAGTTGAATTGGCGTATGTTTTGCTGTGTACATTCTCAACAACAAAATAAAACTTTTTTAAAAACGGAAAATAACAAGTATTCATAATACCTAAAAAGTGGAAACAAAACAAATGTCCATCACCTGACAAATGAACAAATAGTCCCATCAACTGATAAATAAATAAAATGTGGTATATCGATACAACGGAATAGTGTTCGGTAATAAAAGAACGAAGTACCGATATATGCTACAAAATGGATAAACTGGGAAATATTATGTTCAGTAAAAGAAGCTAGATACAAAAGGTCACATACTGCATGACTGTATTTATGTGAAATATCCAGAACAAGCAAATCCACAGAGACAGAAAGTAGTGATTGCCGAGGGCCGGGACAGTGGAAATGGGAGGGGCCGCTAATGGTAAGGAGTTTCTTCTGGGGCCGACGAAAATGTTCTGGAATTAGATGGCAGTGAAGGTCGCACAACTCTCTGAATATACCCCAAAACCACTGAACTGTACACTTTACAAGGCTGAATATTCTAATATGTGAATCATATCCCAAGAAAGCATTTATTACATTAAAAAATAAAAAGTAAATGGAAAACTCAAGAGGTTACAATCTGTATCACTCCATTAATGTGACATTCTGGAAAAGGTAAAATTACAGTGTTGGAGAACAGAGGTTGGGGGCGTGGGTAGGAGTAGGACCACTGTTATGGACTGAATTGTGTTCCCCCAAAATACGGGTTGTCAATGCTAACCTCTACACCTGCGGATGTACTCCTGTTTGGGAAAAGCATTTCCTTTGTTATGTTAATGAGGGCATCATCAGTGTGAAAACAGAAATCTTTAAAAAACCAAAAGACTAAACAGCAACAAAAACAACCCAGGAAAACTGTATGCAAAACCCACTCTGTTATTATTACTTTCTTCTGAAGAAGGAAAATCCACTGTTGTGCAAGGCTGAGCCCAGGCGCAATTACCTCTAATTAGTGAAGTGCTGTGTACTTTTTGAGAGTTCAAATAAGGTTCAATTACTTTTTCTTTCTTTTTTTTGTGTGCTATTATTAGGAACTTTGGGCCCATTTCTCTTCTTTCTCTCTTTAGATATTAACCCCACACCCCAGAAAAGGAAAAACCCCAAATAGTCACGTTTCTTCTAGTTGACGAACCACACATTTCTGTGGGGTCTGACTCAGCCAGGCTGATTAAAAAGAGAAAACCAAATGTGGGTTAAAGTTGATTTACCTAGAACTACCTAGACACAGACCTGGCAGTCTGCTTCCGGAAGGTCACAGCTTTGAACACCCTCTGGAGCAGTTTTACTTGGCACACACAGGGTCGCCATGAGTTGGAATTGACTTCATGGCAACTAACAATAACAATGACAAGTTTTTGAAAAAGGCAGCTCATCACTGCTTCTTTCCAGCCGTAGAATGAGGCCTGCCGTGGGGTTTGAATGTGTGTGTTCCTCGTGATGTCGAGCCAGTGTGGTGTGATAAAAAGAACTTATTAAAAAAATAAGCTTTATTTGTTATATCAAAACCAAACCAAACCAAACCCTTTGCCGTCAAGTCAATTCCAACTCATAGCAACCCTACAGGACAGAGTAGAACTGTCCCATGGAGTTTCCAAGGAGCGCTTGGTGGATTCAAACTGCCGACCTTTTGGCTAGCAGCCCCTTCTGGGTAGCAGCCATAGCACTTAACCACTGAGCCACCAAGGTTTCCATTATTGGACGAGGGTGTGTCTTACACCAACCACTTTTCGGATATAAAAGGAGCAGATAAGGCCCAGAAGCAAGAAGCATAAATAGGGTAAAGACAGATGCCACGTGGAGATCTCCAAGGTATGCAAGGAATGCTGAAGAAGCCAAGGCCAGGATTTTCTAACTGGTTCCCATCTCCTCCTTTGCAATCAAATGAGAAACAGTTTCTATATGAACAGTTTGGTCTCCATACGAAATGTTGTCTGACTTAAAGATATGTTTTTTAAAACGATTAGACAGGAATCTTCCAAAACCTGTCAATTCCCTGATATGAACATTTTTCCTCGTGGAAAAAACCAGCATCTTGGTTCCTTCATTCGACCCAGGTCCAGCCCTCTCCAAGCACTGCTACTCAAACAAGACTCAGCCAGGGCCCCCTCGACATTCTCCACTGGACATGCTCACCCAGGGTCCCCACGGAGCAAAACTCTGCTCATCTTCACATAAACTGCTCCCTCAGGTAATCTAACGGGCACCAATGTTCTGAATAATGGTGGAGGTATACTAGGCATTCTGATCAGAGGTAGACAACAACCTCGCCTGCTGTACCCACTCATCAGGCAGGATTTGGGGGACCGATCCCGAGGTGGGAACACCACTCTGGATTCAACAGTGATGGAATCTGTACAGAGAAGCCACTAAATAGGGCCTCCTAGACAGGGTTTGCCTCTCTGTGAGCAACTTAGCTTCCAAGTGTTCTGCTTAATTTCTCCTGCATCTGATTTGCAAACCAACTTAAGAAGACTTATCCCCACCCCGCCCCCTACAGGAATTTAAAACATAGAAATGTAACGGTGAGTTTTCAAACTTCAAAATTGATGGTCGCTGTAACCAGATGTAGAAGTCCACCTAACTTTTCTAAACGATCAGGAGTGTGCTGTCAGGTCACTTAGTGAGAAGACTCTCATCTGCCCCCTTGCACAGGGCAGCCTCAGCCTGGCAGAGCAAAGTAATCGTTTGCAGACCATAAATATTTTGTCAACACTCAAATGGTGTCCTGGACACCGAGCAGGAGTCAGTGGTACACTTCTGTCACAGCTCCCTCGGAAACCAAGATCTAAAATTAAAGTCACTGGGTGATCTCCGTGCTGGGTTGTTTTTGGACGTTCATCCAAATCCCAAAACCTCCACAGGCCTAAGTGGGACTTGGCAGCCTGCCCACAGAAACAATCTTCACGGGCCCACCCAGCTGCAGGGGAAGACCATTCCCACCATACGAATTGCAAACTAGTGGACTGCTGGCTGCATGGAGAGGGTGTGGGATTGTGGCCCGGTGGCCACACGAAAGGAAGGAGGAGAGGTTTTCCTCTCCAGGGGACCCAGTCAGGACTCAAGACGTTAGCACATCATGCTCCACCGTGGGCTCCCCTGCTCAGGCTCTGACTTCCTGTACGGGAGGGGGTCTTGCAGGCTTCTGGTGGGCGGAAGAGCCAGCTGATGGAGAAGACAACCTGTAAACGCCAAACTGCCCAAGCTGGGTATGAGTCTCACCACAACAGGGGTACAACCCTGGAGAAGTTACACCACCTCTCTCTGCCTCAGTTTCCTTTATCTGCAAAATGGGAGTGACAGATAATAGCACCTTCTCTAATGGTGCTATTCCGAATATTAAAGGAGATATCTAGTCTACAGAACAGACCCTGGCACCATGCAAGGGCTCGGGAGTGATTCTGACCCATGAGACACTAGGTCTCCTGGACAAGTAAGAAGAGGGCCTCTAGGTTCAGTTCAGGTCTCAAGAGCCAGCCGTCAATTATAGAAGCTCCTTGTTATTGGGGACTGGAGACAATGGTCTCCCTAGTCTTCATCACTAGTTCAATAAATATTGAGGATCGAATCCTTAACCGCCATCAGTATATAGATAATCATATCTATGTTGCTGTAAGGTTTTGAACAGAAAGACCAGTAAGAAAACCAACAACCAATGAATGACCTTGCTCTTCTCTGCAGATGGCTGAATTTCGAGAATTCATAATATTTGCCTGGTAAATGTTTGCCTGTCTTTTTATTTTTCTACCTTCTAGTCACTTCGATTTTAACAGACATCTTACATAAAAATCACACACATCCAAAGAAAAGAAAGCAAACAAGATGGAGAGGGAAAAGGAAGCATTAAAATACAAAACACAACCTTAAGGGGTGGCAGAAGGACGAATACGTTATCTCAATAAATGTAAGTAAAGAGAAACTTATTAGCTAGAAGAAAACGACAATCAAACAGGATCAAAACCCAAATACAGTTACTTGTTGTATTAAAAGTACCCATCGTAACAGAAACCACTAGAAGGTAGAAACTTTTAAAAGGAAAAAGATTTACCAAGCAGATACCACAAATAAGAAGGAAGTAATCATAATATTAACATGATACATGTTTTAATGAGAAGCAAAAAGGACATTTAAAAGTAGTTAAGAGTACAATCCTCAATAAGATTCTGTAAAAAATATACGTACCAAATATCACAATGTTCAGAAATGCAAAATAAAACCTGACGTAAAATCGAAGAGAAATAGAAATAATTACATACAGTACCTGCCTTGGGTACTTGACAAAAAAATAAGTAAATGTATAGAAGAACTAAAGTACAAAATTAATGAAGTTGATCTACACCAATGATATATCTTTCCAAGTTTCCGCTGGACATTTACAAATAAGGGCCATATTTTAAGCCATAAAAATTCACCAAATTCCACTAAACCATAAATAATTTAGCAGACTACACTCTCTGATCAAAATGCAATGCTGTTGTTGTTGCTGGGTGCCACAGAGTCACTTCCAACTCATAGCAACACTGTACAACAGAACAAAACAGTGCTCAGTCCTGCACCATCCCCACAATCATTGTTGTTTGAGCCCATTGCTGCATCCACTGTGTCAATCCATTGTTGAGGGTCTTCCTCTTTATCTCTGACCCACCACTTAACCAAGCACAACGTTCTTCTCCAGGGACTGGTTCCTTCTGTTAACATGTCCAAAGTACGTGAGATGAAGTCTCGTCATCCTCACTTCTAAGGAGCATTCTGGCTGTACTTCTTCCAATACGGATTTGTTCATTCTTCTGGCAGTCCATGGTATATTTGATATTCTTTGCCAACACCATAATTCAAAGGCATCAATTCTTCTTTGGTCTTCCCTATTGATCGTCCAGCTTTCACATGCGTATGAGGCAAATAAAAATACCATGGCTTGGGTCAGACGCACCTTAGTCCTCAAGGTGATATATTTGCTTTTTAACACTTTAAAGAGGTCTTTTGAAGCAGATTTGCCCAATGCAATTATGCCATTTGATTTCTTGACTGCTGCTTCCACGGGTGTTGACTGTGGATCCAAGTAAAATGAAATCCTTGACAACTTCAACCTTTTCTCCATTAATCATGATGTTGCTTATTGGTCCAGTTGTGAGAATTTTTGTTTTCTTTGTGTTGAAGTGTAATCCACACTGAAGGCTGTGGTCGTTGATCTTCATCAGTAAGTGCTTCAAGTCCTCTTCACTTTCAGCAAGCAAGGTTGTGTAATCAGCATAACGCAGGTTGTTAATGAGTCTTGTTCCAATCCTGATGCCCCATTCATCTTCATATAGTCCAGCTTCTCTGATTATTTGCTCAGCATATAGACTGAATAAGTGTGGTGAAATGATACAACCCTGATACATACTTTTCCTGATTTTAAACCATGCAGTATCCTCTTTTTCTGTTCCAATGAGTGCCTCTTGGTCTATGTACAGGTTCCTCACAAGCACAATTAAGTGTTCTGGAATCCCATTCTTCGCAATGTTATCCATAATTTGTTATGATCTACACAGTCGAATGCCTCTGCATAGTCAATAAAACACAGGTAAACATCTTCCTGGTATTCTCTGCTTCCAGCCAAGATCCATCTGACATCAGCAATGATATCCCTCATTCCACATCCTCTTCTTAATCTCTGTGAATGTACTGCTGCAACTGTTTTTCAGTGATCTTCAGCAAAATTTTACTTGCGTGTGAAATTAATGATATTGTTCGATAATTTCTGCATTCTGTTGGATCACCTTTCTTTGGAATGCGCACAAATATGAATCTCCTCTGGTCGACTGGCCAGGAAACTGTTTTCCAAATTTCTTGGCGTAGATAAGTGAGCACCTCCAACACTGCAACCGTTTGTAGAAACATCTCAGTTGGTATTCCATCAATTCCTGGAACCTTGTTTTTCGTCAATGCCTTCAGTGCAGCTTGGACTTCTTCCTTCAATACCATCGGTTCTTGATCACATGCTACTTCCTGAAACGGTTGAATGTAGACCAATTCTAGAAAATAGCTCCCTAGAAGTATTCAAACTTCTTAAACAGCTCTTTAAAACAAAAACTGAGATTTAGAATATCTGGAAAATAACAATAATAAAAACATTATGTAACACAATCTGAAGATTATAGCTAAAACTACACTCATAAGAAAATTCAAAGCTTAAGAACATGCCTAGCTTAGAATTTGATAAAACTGTTCTAAGGCGCATCTAGAAAAAAAAAAAAATAAGTAAGACTAGCCAGGAAAATTCATGAGGGAGAGGATGCGGAAAGAGGGACAGATTAATCCTACCAAATATTAAACTTTATAAAGTAATTAACAGTGGGACAGAAACTAAATAGTCCAAAAATAATACCAAACATACATGCGATTTTTAATACTCCCCCCCCAAAAAAAGCTGCTTTTAAAGTCACTGGAAAGAAATAGATTATCCCAAAAGGATTTCAAGGCACCTAATTTTTCTAAGGAGAATAAATAAATTGGATCTAAATTCTATGTAAACAAAAGATTTAAGCATAAAAAATAAAACCACAAAAATGATTTTTTAAAAGATAGTCTTGGAATAGTAAAGAGATTTCTACGCAAGACTCAAAACTCTGAATCCATAAAAGAAAATTGGTTTAGTTTGACGCCGTACAAATTAAAACTTGCTGCGTGAAAGCAAGCATCATAAGCAAAGTCAAAGGACAATCGGGGAAAAAATATTTTCATATGATCTGGAATAGGGCTAAATCACATATTATCCCTAAATATCCCTGGAAATCCATAAGAAAATTGAGAACAACTAATAGAAAATTAGCAGAGAAAGTGAACCCAAAAAAAGTACATGAAAAAATATTTAGCCTCATGGACAACTGAAGAAAAATAGTATTAAAACACATGTTTTTCAGACTTCCTAAGATGAAAATATCTGATAATTTCCAGTGTAGTCCAGGGCTCAGGAAAACACTGCTCCTGAGAGGTTAAATGGCTGCCAACTTCTGGCAGATCAACTTGGTAGAATCTCAAAATTTCAAATACAGATACCTTGGACAAAAAAATGTCACTTGTGGGAATTAACCCTATAGATACTCATGTTGGCAACCTCAGTGCATCTGAACAAAACACTGGCTGCCGGGTACTGTGCCATCCCATGATAGGTGGTGGACTGGACCACGGTGATCCATAGGGTTTTCACTGGCTGATTTTTCAGAAGTAGATCTCCAGGCCTTTCTTCCTAGTCTGCCTTAGTCTGGAAGCTCCACTGAAACCTGTTCAGCATCACAGCAACACACAAGCCTCCACAGACAGACGGGTGGTGGCTGTGTATGAGATGCACTGGCCAGGAATCGAACCCAGGTCTCCCACATGGAAGGCGAGAATTCCACCACTGAAATAACTCACAGAAGTGCACAAAAATCGTGTCCGCAGATGCTCACTGTGGTGATTTTTTTACGTAACAGCTAAAAATTAGAAATATCTATCCAGAGAAGACCAGTCCAATAAATTACATATCTCTAAATGACAGATACTAGCAAGGGTTTAAACAAATGAAGTTACCTGGTATGCATTAATATGGAGAGATTTATAAGAACTATTGCTACATGGAAACAGCAAATTTCAGGTCAGTATGTGTGGGATGATCCCGCTGTGTATCAAACAACAGAGATGCACAGCAAAGTGAATACGCCTAGGAAGGTGGGGGTGGAGGGAAATGGCTGGCGTGGGTGAGGGGGGTCTGGAAAGATGCACAGGACTATGAACGGGGTTGACCTCTGCAGAACCAGGCTGGAGCAGGCATTGGGTATGAGGGCAATGAGATGAGAAGGGAGTGAGAGGACACTTCATTTTATAATCTTCTTGGATTGACTGATTTTTAAACCATCGGCATGCCTTACAAGGCTTTCTGGTTTTATGTTTCTTAGATTTTACTTAATCAAGCAATACGTGAATACATTACCCCGATATAAAAGTAAAACATCTCAGAGTATGTCTCAGGCCTCTTGGAGGGTATGTACCTACATAATAGAAAATACACAGCAGCCTTTTGTGGGGAGGCTTACATGAGTAGTGATTCTTAAATAAATATTTGTGTATTTAACAAACGGAGCCCTGGTGGCATCGTGGTTAAGGACTCGGCTGCTAACCAAAAGGTCAGTAGTTCGAATCCACCAGCTGCTCCTTGGAAACCCTACAGGGCACTTCTACTCTGTCCTGTGGGGCTGCTATGAGTCGGAATTGACTTGATGGCAAAGGGTTTGGTTTGGTTTGGTTTTGATATAACAAATAAACAAAGCTTCCAAGTTCTTTTTATCACACCACACTGGCTCGACATCACGAGGAACACACACATTCAAACCCCACGGCAGGCCTCATTCTACGGCTGGAAAGAAGCAGTGATGAGCTGCCTTTTTCCAAAACTTGTCATTGTTATTGTTAGTTGCCATGAAGTCAGTTCCAACTCATGGCGACCCTGTGTGTGCCAAGTAAAACTGCTCCAGAGGGTGTTCAAAGCTGTGACCTTCCGGAAGCAGACTGCCAGGTCTGTGTCTAGGTAGTTCTAGGTAAATCAACTTTAACCCACATTTGGTTTTCTCTTTTTAATCAGCCTGGCTGAGTCAGACCCCACAGAAATGTGTGGTTCGTCAACTAGAAGAAACGTGACTATTTGGGGTTTTTCCTTTTCTGGGGTGTGGGGTTAATATCTAAAGAGAGAAAGAAGAGAAATGGGCCCAAAGTTCCTAATAATAGCACACAAAAAAAAGAAAGAAAAAGTAATTGAACCTTATTTGAACTCTCAAAAAATACACAGCACTTCACTAATCAGAGGTAATTGCGCCTGGGCTCAGCCTTGCACAACAGTGGATTTTCCTTCTTCAGAAGAAAGTAATAATAACAGAGTGGGTTTTGCATAGTTTTCCTGGGTTGTTTTTGTTGTTGTTTAGGTTTTTTTTTTTTTTTCCACAAACAGGAAAACTGGTGTAAGCTTTTTGGACCAGCTAGGTGACTCTTAGGAAAAACAAAATTACGTGCTTGACGGATTTGTTAACACAATCACAGAACAGAATGACACGCTCCATTATTATTCAAGGCCATCAAGTAGGTCCCTTCTTTAAAAGCAACGTTCCAGTCACAAGGAGCCCGCAGCTGCCTGGACGTAATGCTGACACTTACCAATAATACTGTCACTTCCAACGCTCCTCCCCTGCACGGGGCACCACCACCAAGCAGCCCCCCACCCCCACTCCAGTGTCCAAAGGCCCCGCACTGCACAGCTCCCCAGTCTCCTCTGTCCTGCTAGGCACTCACTTGGAAACTCAGGTCCAGCCCCAGTCGATGCCTTTTTGGTCAACAGTGTGTTTTACACTACCTTTTTACTTTGCAGGTCCGTGGGTGGTGTACATGACTTGTACCCAGCGACTAAGCTAAAGGTTGGTAGTTCAAACCCACCCCGCAGCACCGTGGAAGAAAGGCCTGGCAATCTGCTCCCATGAAGATTACCGCCAAGAAAACCCCATGGACCAGTTCTACTCTGTAACATACAGGGTCACCAGGAGCCAAAACTGAGTCAACGGCAATGGGTTGTTCGTTTTTTTGCTTTGTAAGATAGGACGAAACTAAGTGAAGACATCTTTGAATGCAAACAACAAAGACATGCGCGGCCCAAGAACTCCTTCCATTACAAAGCCTCGTCCCCACTCCAGAAAAACCTCAGCAGCACTGCCCACTTGCTCTCTGCTTCCTCCATTTGGCCTTTTTACAGCCTTCCACCGGCCCCAGGAGGCCGTGCCTTCCAGGAGTCTAAGCCGCTTTGACTTCAAAGGGGTTCCCGCGCCACATGAACCAAAAATACTGACAGCCACACAGCCCCAACCGCCTTTAGGATGTTTGCTTTTGTTAGATTTTGCTTTGTTTTAACCGGGGCTCCTAGAAGGAAAACAAAGGCCCACAGGCAGGACACACCACATCCAGGATCCTCACCCCGACAGAGGAGTGTTTGAAGCTCATGCAAAAAAAAAAAAAAACAGACCCCAGGTGTCTTTCCAGCAGCGCCCAGCCCCTGCCGAGCCCTCCACACTCTCCTCTGGGATCTCTGACATTTGGCAGGCTGCGGAGCCGAAATGATGCACCTTAATGAAACCCAAAGTCCCTGGGTGGTGCAAAGGGTTAATGCACTCAGCGGCTAATCGAAAGGCTGGAAGTTTCCAGGCCACTCAGAGGCCCTCAGAAGAAAAGCCTGGCCAGCTACCTCTGAAAAATTAGCCGTGAAAACCCCATGGAGTACAGTTCTACCCTGATACACATGGGGTCACCAGGAGCCAGAATCGACTAGTAAACAGGTAAATTAGACTCTGCGTATCCTCGTGGCTCAATGGCAGTGGTTAAGCTGGAGGAAGACGCCCTGGGGGCACAGTTAAATGCTCAACCACTAGCAGGAAGTTTGGCACCTCGGAAGAAAGGCCTGCCATCTGCGTCTGAAAGGTCACAGCCACGAAAACCCTACGGAGCACAGTTCTGCTCTGCACACACAGGGTCGCCATGAGTCGGAATCAACTCGAAGGCATCTAACCACAAAGAATGACAAGCTGGAGAAAGACGAACAGACGAGCAGGCATCGGATGCGGTGCTGGGTCAGTCCCAGGATGCTGCGCCAAGGTGACAAGCTTTCCAGGTGGACGGAGCAGACCTCTGTTGTCACGCAGAGGCCCTAACTATACAGTCCACACTTCTCCACCCAGCACACGCCGCCCCTGCAGGCTGGGGATGGTGTGTCAATGCCCCGGTGTCAGGGGACCCAAGGCTAGCCCTGTCCACAGCAGTAACCAGTTCTGGGGGCCAGAGGCAGTGAGTGAACCACTCCAGGCCTAGGTGCTCATTGACAAAGGGGTATTGATTAGCAGTGGACCCTTTCATCAAATGCGTTATTATGTAAAACCCAAAAAACAAAATCAACAGAAAGCTGTACTCGATTAGCACGTACTGAAGTGTACATTCGTAATATTCTCTCTATTAAAAAATCAGTGAGAACAGAGCCTCCATTTTAACGACCCTAAAAACTTGAAACTAAGTCTTGAAAGACAGCTCTAATCATATTTTCACGTCGACATCCACTTTGGTTCCCTGTATTTCGTTCAGTTTCAGGATATCAAGAAACTTCTGGTTCTTGCAGCCATTTACGCAAGGTAAGAACATGTTAAGAGTTCACCCTGCAAACTCAGGATTCCAGAATTACACAGAGAGACGGCTGCCCCGGTCTGCACCCAAATAAGCAAACAAAAAGACGTCTGTTGACACGCTGCAGGTCTGGCGTGAGGCAACGGTGTATGGAGGGATTTGTGACAGGTTTAAGATGTTTAAATATGTTTAAAATGGAATATGGATCAAACATTTGTAAAGCCAGGAGACTGTGCTCACAGAGAGTCAGAAAACTCAGAGAACCAGCTGAGGTAGATTTCCTGCAACTCAAACCTTCCATTTCTGTAACTATTCATGTTGTCGTCCTTCTTAGCTGCCACGAAGTCGATCCCGACTCACAATGACCCTATTTGTGCAGAGCAGAACTGCTCCACAGGGTTTCTACCTTTCGGAAGCAGATTGCCAGGCCTATCTTCCGTGGGCCTCTGGGTGAGTTCGAACGTCCAAACTTTAGAAGTCGAGCGCTGAGCTATTTATGCCACCCAACGACTCCTGTAACTGTTCATACAGCTCACCAAAATTGAGATGCATCACTGACGTACGTATGAAGTCCCACGGTCCATGCAATTAAATTGACTGAGTTTCTTCCTCACCAGCCCCTCTGGCCGGAGCCTCACAGGGACCTTTCACAAAGCAAGGAAGATGGGAACAGAACAAAGGCCACAGAATGGAGGCCGGCGGTAAACTGGGGCAGCACTCCCCAACTCATATACTTGCAGAAACTGTCTTCCCCGGGGACTTAAAGAAAGGCCTTGATAAATTAACCTCTAGCACAGGAGACATACAGGTATATGAAAGCCCCTGAATATTTGTAAATATACATGAAAACAGTCTCCTTGTTAAAACACACTAGTACAGCTAAAGCTACGGAGCCTCATCATCGCCAGGCCCCTCCTCATCTTTCCCAAGGTAACCCACTGTTTTCCGCCTGATGTGTGCATTTCAAGATCTTATTCTTGGGATTTCTATTTCTACAGGAAAGGTTTGTAAAATTGGAGGTGGGTTTTTTTTTTTAAGGTAAGTGATATGCAGGATACGCCCTTCTGTACCTTGATTTTCCCCCCATTCAACAACCTCTCTCTGGGATATCCTCTGATTAGCAAGCAAATCGGATGATGATGGTCTGCTGTGATCCAGCAGGTTGTCACTGGCTAATTTCTGGAAGTAGGTCACCAGGCCTTTCTTCCTAGTCTGTCGTAGGCTAAAAGCTCCACTGAAGTCTGTCCACCATGGGTGATCCCGCTGGTATTTGAAATACCAATGGCATAGCTTCCAGCATCACAGCAACACACAAGCCATCACAGAACGGCAAACTGACAGACGAGTGATGGATTAGCATCTATCCATCTCCTTATTCAATTTTAACTGCTTTATAATAATCCATAGTTTATAAACAGCAGTTTATTTGGCTCCCATTAAAACACAGTTATATGCTTCCAACTTCTCACTATTCCAAATGATGCTGCAGTGAGCATCCCTCCACAAGCCTACCTCCCTAAACCTTTATCTTTTTAGAGTAAGCCAGAGTGTGTGCATTTTAAATTTTACCAGCCCAGGTCACACCGCCCCAAAAGCCCCAATTTACACTTCACAATGCCGTATTCCCCACGGGGCTGGTGACACACTAGGGACCATCCGGTTCTCACTTCAGCTTATCTAACAGGTCAAAATCAGCATGTGGTCATTGTTTTCATTGGCATATTCTGGAATCCTATTAAAGCCAAACTCTTTCCATTTTTGGCCTTACGTATTTGCTCCTCTGAAACTGTCTGAGGGAATTCTGGATACTAATCCCTTCATCTGTTCTATATGCTGTAAATACTTTCTATCCCACAGCCTTAAGTTGCAAGCAGGCTATCAAAGCCTCCACAACCCAAAAGCAGAACACTGAGTCTTCTGCTGCTGCTGTTTTTGTTGTTGTTGGCAATAACTCTGAGGTTATACCAATGAGGCTGACAAGATTAGACAGTGTCTTAATCCAACCTCTTTTGAGACATAAAAGAGAGAAGCGAGCAGACACATGGGAACCTCATACCACCAAGAAAGCAGTGCCGGGAGCAGAGCGCGTCCTTTGGACCCGAGGTTCCTGTGCTGAGATGCTCCCAGACCAAGGGAAGACTGATGGATGCATCACAAGGACCTTCCTCCAGAGCCGACAGAGAGAGAGAGCCTTCCCCTGGAGCCGATGCCCTGAATTTGGATTTCTAGCCTACTAGACTGTGAGAAAATAAATTTCTCTTTTTGAAAGCCATCCACTTCTGGTATTTCTGTTAGAGCAGCACAAGATAACTAAGACACAGGGTAATTGTGGCCTAAGGGGATTGGCCAGTTTTGCCTTAAAAGAGAGCCAATTCCAGAGCAAGGAGGAGCCCACCACCACCAAGGAGAGACCAGCAGCAGAGACCCGGCAGCAGGAAACAGTGCAGTGGGCTTCCCGGCCCGCAGACAAAGAAAGCTGAGTGCCTTTGGGCAGAGTCGAGGGCCAGGGAGAGGCCTGCCTGTGAGCACAGCTGGGGAGAGGCTGTCCTAATAGAAGAACTGTATCCTGAGTGTTCTTGAGCCTGAATTGTAACTGCCACTTCCCTGATAAACTCCATAATCGTGAGTACGGTGTGTGAGTTCTGTGTGGCCATTGCAGTGAATTATCAAACACAGCAGAGAAGTAGAGAGTGTTGTGAGGGACGGTTGGTGTCAGAATTAGTAAAGATGGCAGAGAGAGGAGGCTTGTTTAGCTTCCGCCTCATGGGAGTCAGCCTTGTGCTGTTGATCTTGGTTCTCCTTCCCTCTTGTGGGGTTAAAGGAGGTCAGACACTGCCCCGCCATTTTCATAGGATGTCAAGGAAAAATGAAGCAAAAACACAACACAAAGTTGATAACTATTGAAGCTGGGTAAAAATATATAGGACAGTTCACTGTACTAGCCGCTCTAGTTTTATCTATGTTGGAGGAAAAATGTTTGGAAGTTCTGGCAATCCAGAAACCAGCCTGAAACTTAGCAGTTTGTGGTCCCTTCAACAAAATGCTGTTTGGTTTCAAAGGCACCTGGATCCCGCTTCTCACCTGGCCCCGTGTGAGGCCTGGAACCATTTTCAGTAAAGTCATTCCTGTCTGAGTCTTCTAAGAGAATCTGCTAAACTCTATTTTTAATTCCACTGATTACTGCCACAAATTTGTTTCCATTCAACATTCTAGAATTCTTTATTTTGAAATAATTTCAACTCTACAAAGTTGCAAGAATAGGGCATGAGACTCTCCCATAATCTTCACCCACATTCATTCATTCATTTTGCCCCACATCCTTCATCATTCTCTCCACACACATGCGAGCGTGCGCTTTTCTTTTTCTGAACTACTTAAGAAATCATGGTGGGCATCATGCCCCTTTATCCCTTAACACTTCATTTGTGCTTCCCAAGGGCAATGACATGCTCTTACATAATAACCGCAGTTACTGTCATTGTTGGTTGGCATCAACTTGACTCCAACTCATGGCAATCTTCTACATAACAGAACGATCTTCACGATCGTTGATATGTTTTCCAGTCCACTGCTGTGGCTACCATCTTGGTATAATTATCAAATTCAGGAAAGTTAACTCTGACAGCACTTTTCAATAACTGATGTCCATATTCCAATTTCATCAACTGTCCCAATAATCTATGAGTCGGAATCGACTCCACGGCAACGGGTTTGGTTTTTTGGTTTTGGTCCCGATAATACGCATCATAGCGTGTTTTTTCGCTCCAACCCAGGGTTGCATCTAGAATCACATGCTGCATTTGGCTGTCACGTTCCTATAGTCTCTAACCTGAATCTGTTCCACAACCTTTTTTGTCTTCATGACAGTTTTTAATACAGGCCAGTGGTTTCATAAAATGCCCCTTCACTCAAACGTGCTGAATTTCGCTCGTGTTCAGATTCAGGCTGTGCGTCCCCAGTTGGAATACAGCTGACGTGATGGCACCCCTTCCAAAGGTACATAATGTCCATCTGCCCCACACTGGTGATGTTCATCGATCACCAGCTAAGGTGATGCCCAATGTCTCCAGTGTATGGTTACTAACTGTCCCCTTGCAAGTAAGGAATCTGTAGGGAAATACTTTGAGACCTTGAAAATTCTGCTCCTTGTCAAACTTGGCCTCCAGCATGCATCCATGACTCTTGCCCAAATCAATTCATCCAATTACTGTTGCAAGATGTGATCTTCCAACTCCCCTCACATTTATTAGCTGTCATTTCGCTATATGAAAGAGCCCTTTCTTCCCTTCATCCCCCACTTACTACGTATTCTAGTGGGTTGAATAACCCGTTGCCAATGAGTCAATTCCAACTCACAACAACCCCATGTGTTACACAGTAGAACTGCTCCATAGAGTTTTCTTGGATGTAATCTTTATGAAAGAAGATCGTCAGGACTTTCTTCCACAGTGACACTGGGTAAGTTCGAACCACCAACCTTTAGGTTAGTAGTCAAGTGCAAACCCTTTGCAACACCCAGGAATCTATAGTATCCCCCCAAAATTACATCTACCCAGAACCTCAGAATTTGACCTTATTTGAAAACAGAGTCTTTGCAGATTTTAGTTAAGGATCTCGAGAAGAAATTATCCTGGCGTCCTTTAAGAAAAGGAGAAGACACACAGGGAAGAAGGGCACGTGAAGACAAAGCCCAAGAATGGAGTCATGCGGCCACAAGCCAAGGACACCAGGAGTCCTCAGGAGTCAATAGGAGCTGGAAGAGAGACAAGGAAGGATCCTTCCCTAGAGCCTTGGGTAGAGCATGGCCCTACCAACACCTTGACTTCAGATTCTGGCCAAGAGAATTCAACAACATATCAAAAAACTAGTTAACCATGATCAAGTGGGATTTATACCAAGTATGCAGGAATGGTTCAACATTAGAAAAACAATCAGTGTAATCCAACACATTAATAAAACAAAAGACAAGGAAGGATCCTTCTCTAGAGCCTTGGGTAGAGCATGTCCCTGCCAACACCTTGACTTCAGAGAAAGAATAAATTTCTGTTGTTTTAAACTACCCAGTTTGTGGTACTTTGTTACGGCAGTTCTAGGAAACTAACATATGAATTTACTTATTAATGTAGACTCACTGATTTCTTATTTCCATGTATAATTCATGATTGTCCTCATTTATTAAATTATCCCAGATTTGGCCACTGGGAATGCCTTCAAGTTGGCACCTGTGTATAATCATTTTTTATTACTTTCTAGTGCAAGAACATGTTCCAGGCTCACCTTGTATTTTTCCCAGTCCCATTCCCATAATTAGTCATTTCTCCAAGGCACTTTTAATGTATAAAAACTTAGAAACCAAGATCTGGACACTAAGTATGTATGCTCATTGCTAATGAGGTGCTAGGAATTATATATGTTATATATAGACAGAATAAAAACATTTTTAGAAATTGGGTTTATAATTTAACATAAAATACAGTATAATCTGAACATAACATATAAAGATGAATATCTGAAGTCATAAATTTATACTAATACTTCCAATTCCAGTCCAGCGCTCTAGGTTCTTCCTTGCCTTCTGTCATTCCATTACTTTTATCTCCCTTCTTCCACAGTGAGAACCCTGGCTCCAACACTATCAACACACTTCTCATTTGCCCAATCCCACAAATGACACCAACTCATTTCAGAATTGCTACACCCGTACTGTGATGAAAAACAAACCTACTAAGAAGAGTTCAAGATTCGTTTTCAATTTTTTTCCTTGAGACTGAAAATACATAGTCAAATAGTAGGGCCAACATTTACTTGAATTAGATTTCTCTTTTCCCCTGTCAGTGTCGTTCTGTTATTTACTTAAAATATAGTTGAATTTATTTGTTTGCATTCCATTTTAGCTCCCTATCTTTATTGATTTAATTTTACTTATTGACTGTATAGAACATTAACATGTTCCAAAGTCAAAACTATACAAAAAGGTTTATGGTAACCAATGCATTAGTTTCTGGCTTATCCTTCTTGTCTTTCATTTTGCAAAAACAAGCAGATGCACAACCAGCTACTCTCCCTCGACCCTAGACTTATCCTAATTTAAGACAGAGTTCCACCTTGTCACCATCTCCTCTTATAGATTCGTTGTGGTTCTCAATCTTCCACTATTTTAAACTATTCTGAAAACGTATCCAGAGTGATGCAAATAGACAACTATGAACTAGCGAGCTGAGGGTTATTTCACTGTCAGGAAGAAAAATTCCAATGTGTTTATTTCCAAAAAGTTCCAAATATTTTGTAAGAGTTGAAAACACCAAAGTAACTTCCTACAACAGGGCTATGAAGCAAACTCCAACCAAATGTGAACCAGAAGTTCTGCTTAAAAGCTCTTACAGCTGCCCGCCCTCACTCCCTTCTCTCCTTTCTTCTCTCCTTCTGTAGTCTGAGTGCTTGCCATTCATTTGTGGTCTGCTCGCTTTATAGATGGAACTATCATGTCCCCACCCAACTCTCATCTTCTCCCAGATCCTACTCATTCACCTTTTCAATGAATGCCCTCTGTCTAACAGTGGCCAGAATGTTCCACTGTTCCTCTCTCCAGACACCTAAAGACTACTGGGCTCTTCCTTCTCCCAGGTGGCTGCCATGTCTCCCATCCCTGAGACTGCTCCTAGGATGCTTCTCAATGCAGGATCTTTCCCAGTATCTCCCCAACAAATCCTAGACCAATCCCCTCAATTCTTCATGAATCCCCTTCCCTGGTTACAGATACTGTCCCCTCAATCACCAGGCTGCTCCTAAATTATCTTCCTAAATTACCCTCCAAATTATCTCCTGACAGAGTAGCAGGGGGAGGGGTCTGGGGACCATGCTTTCAGGGGACATCTAGGTCAATTGGCATAACAAAGCTTATTAAGAAAATGTTCTGCATCTTACTTTGGTGAGTGGTGCCTGGGGTCTTAAAAGCTTGCAAGCAGCCATCTAAGATGCAGCAATTTGTTCCAACCACCTGGAGTAAAGGAGAATGAAGAACACCAAAGACACAAGGAAAGTATTAGCCCAAGAGACAGAAAGGGCCACATAAACCAGAGACCTCATCAGCCTGAGACCAGAAGAACTAGATGGTGCCCAGCTACCACCAATGAACGCCCTGACAGAGAACACAACAGAGAGTCCCAGATAGAGCAGGAGAAAGGTGGGGTGCAGAACTCAAATTCTAGTAAGAAGACCAGACTTAATGGTCTAAGACTAGAGGAACCCCAGAGAGCATGGCCCCCGGATTCTCTATCAGGGCAGAAATAAATCAATTTCTGAAGCCAACTCTTTAGACAGGGATTGGACTGGACTGTGGGACATAAAGTGATACTCGTGAAGAGTGTGCCTCTTAGCTCAAGTAGACACAAGAGACTAAATGGGCAGCTTCTGTCCAGCGGTGCGATGAGAAGACAGAGAGGGTCAGGAGCTGGTTGAATGGACACAGGAAATCAGGGGTGGAAAAGAGGAGTGTGCTGTCATAGTATGGGGAGAGCAGTTAGGGTCACATAACAATGTATGTATAAATTTTTGTATGGGAGACTAACTTGAAATGTAAACTTCATTTAAACTACAACAATAAACAAATAAAATAAAATAATAAAAAATTATCTCCTGCTCATTATTATATCAAATCCCAAATCTGCAGAGCTTAGATTCTCAGGTCTTGACTCCATGCACCCCACCCCATTTTCCCTTCTCCTGGAGGGCGCTCTGACTGCTTTCCATTCCAACCACTTCTTCCTGCACTTCTGTCTTCTCCGCAAAGGTCTCCATTCCCACATCTGCAAACATACTCTGTGTGGCTGTTCTGCAGGGTAAACAAGAAGATTTATGCAGGTGTTCGCTACTCTCAGTTACTACCCCAGATCCCACTCATGCCTCAAAGTTCTGCCAAATTCAACTCCCTTTTGGAAACTTTTTTGCCAGTCTTGACCACACAGCACTATCCACAATAACCAAAAGGTAGAAACAACCCAAGTGCCCATCAAAAGATGAATGGATAAGATAAACAAAATGTGGTACATACATCCAATGGAATGTTACTTAGCCATAAAGAGAAGCGAAGGTCTTTTTTGGTTACTGTCGTAGTTTAAGTGAAAGTTTACATTTCAAGTTAGTCTCTCATACAAAAATTTATACATACATTGTTATGTGACCCTAATTGCTCTCCCCATACTGTGACAGCACAGTCCTCCTTTCCACCCCTGATTCCCCATGTCCATTCAACCACCTCCTAACCTTCTCTGCCTTCCCATCTCACCTCCGGAGAGAAGCTGCCCATTTAGTCTCATGTATCTACTTGAGCTAAGAAGCACACTCTTCACAAGTATCATTTTATGTTCCACAGACGAGTCCAATCTTTGTCTGAAGACCTGGCCTTGGAAATTGTTTTAGTTCTGGGCCAAAAGAGTCCAGGGACCATGCTTTCTGGTGTTCCTCCAATCTCAGTCAGACCATTAAGTCTGGTCTTCTTACTAGAATTTGAGTTCTGCACCCCCCCCTTCCCCCGCTCCATCAGGGACTAAGAGTAGTGAAGTTCTGATACAGGCTATGTCACAGATGAACCTTGAAAACGTTCACTGCGTGAAATAAGTCAGACACAGGCAGTTACATATACCATGATCCCACTGATATGAAATATCTAGAATAGGCAAATACAGAGACCAAAGTTTATTAGTGGTTACCAGGGGCTGGGGGAAGAGTGAGTGGGAGTTATTGCTGAAGAGGTTCTGAGATGATGTAAAACTTCTGGAATTGGAAAATGGTGATGGTAGCACAACATGGTAAATGTACTTGTCACTGAATTATACACTTAAAAACAGTTAAAATGGTAAACTTTTTGTTATATATATCTCACCGTAATTTTTTTTTTTTAATTCAGAGGAAAACAGGACATCAGGGCAGGAAAAAAAATTTACTAGTTTCAAGTTAAGAGTCAGTACCCCAGACCTGACACTTTAATTTTTGCATACACCCTTCTCTGAACGTCATTTTTCCTGGCCTTCTTCCTTCGTGGAGGAAGACTGTGGTCTCCAAATGAGAGATTCTTTCTGTAGCCCCCCATGTGCCTGGCAGAGTGCTGGGGGCTAACAGGTAAGCAAGAGATTTTCCTCAGTCTTCCTTGCACTGTTATTTTTTAATCAGCACTTTTAACGTTCGTCCCATGATACTTGTTACATTCCACCATGTCTTAGTCATCCCGTGCTGCTATAACAGAAATACCACAAGCGGATGGCTTTAACAATGAGAAGTTTATTCTCTCACAATCCAGAAGGCTAGAAGTCTGAATTTAGGGCATCAGCTCCAGGGGAAGGCTTTCTCTCTCCGTCAGCTCTGGAGGAAGGTCCTTGTCATCAATCTTCCCTTGGTCTGGGAGCATCTCAGCGCAGGAACCTCAGGTCCAAAGGACACGCTCTGCTCCCAGCACTGCTTTCTTGGTGGTATGAGGTCCCCACTCTCTGCATGCTTCCCTTTCCTTTTATCTTTTGTAAGATAAAAGGTAGTGCAGGCCAACCTCCAGGGAAACTCCCTTTACATTGGATCAGGGATGTGACTTTAGTGAGGGTGTTACAAACCCACCCTAATCCTCATTAACATAAAATTACAATCACAAAATGGAGGACAGCCACACAATACTGGGAATCATGGCCCAGCCAAATTGATACACACATTTTGCAGGACATAATTCAACCCATGACACACCGTTTGAAGATCTGTCTGTTGTCAGACGCAGTCCCAATATGTATAAATACTCATCACCACCTCCCAAACCCATATGCCCACATATGTACCCCTGCACACACGTTCACAGAATCTTTTCTAGCCCCATGCTAAAAAAGTTCCCTCAAAACTAACACTTTCCCTAAATTAATCCTGCAGGGTCCACGCATAGAGAGCTAAGGTCTGGCGGGCTTCATTAGCACACATCTGCTAAGATTAGAGTAAATCTGAGTCATTTTTGCCTTCACATCTCCCACGATCAATGGACAGAACTCTAAGCAAGTAAGTGGTCCAGTGGTAGAATCCCACCTTCTATGCGGGAGGCTGGAGTTCAATTCTCAGACAGTACACCTCATGGAAGCCACTACCCATCTGTCAGTGGAGGCTTGTGTGTGGCTATGATGCTGAACAGGTTTCAGTGAAGCATCCAGACTACGACAGACTAGGAAGAAAGGCCTGGAGATCTACTTCTGAAAATTAGCCAGTGAAAACCCTATGAATCACGAAGGTCTGATCCACAACCTGTCATGGGGACAATGCAGGACCTGGGAGTGTTTTGTTCCACGGTGCATGGGGTCGCACTGAATCAGGGGAACTCCAGGGCAGCTAACAAGCAAGCAAGCAAGGCGAAGCTCCTCCTGGCACTGGACTCCAAGATAAGTTTCTGAAGCACCAGTGACAAACACAGGGACCCTGGACAAGGATGAGGGAAGGCTCGACCAGCCAGTGGAGCTTCCTGCAATGACAAAAATGTTCTGAATCTGCACGGTCCCACGTGGCAGCCACCACCTGCACAAGGCTACTGAGCCCTTGAAGCGTGGCCAGTACATCGGAGAAATTCAATCTTTCATTTCATTTCAACTTACATAATCATATTAGTCTGTTGTTCTGTGTGTCAAGCTGATTCTGACTCCTAGTGACCCTATATGACAGAGCAGAACTGCCCCATAGGGTTTCCTAGGCTGTAATCCTTAAGGAAGCAGATAGCCAGGTCTTTTCTTCTGCAGAGCAGCTGGTGAGTTTGAACCGCTGACGTTATGGTTAGCAGCCATGCGCTTTAACCATGGCACCACCAGTGGCTACTGTATCCAACAGCACAGGTCTGCAAGGCCAAAATGCTCCTGTAACTTAACTGCATACTGTATTGACTGTTCCTCCAGGAGGGCACAGGGGGTGGAAACCATTAGGCTCGGAGCGTTTGGGGTTTGGGGGGAAACCCTCCCCCACTCCCGGAGAACCAGAAGCAGCAGCCACGTCCCCCTTCCCCCCCATAACATCTCCGAAGTGCCACAGTGCTTACTGAAGCTCATTCCAAAGACAATTAAAGACACACACATCACTTGCCGCTGGAATTTAAGACTTTCTAGAGGACAAGCTACTTAGAAGAATTAGGATAAATTTTTCTTTAATTATTTCCTTCCCTTCAGCTTTTGATTTTTTTAGTTCTGCCAGAGATAGGAAAAAAGGAAACACTCCCAGAAATCCCCAAAAATGGTGCAAACTACACCCCAATTGCCTATGTTGCAAAGCTTCATGAAAACTGTCCACATTGTTCAACAATTCCTCAGCCACTCTGGTAAGATGATTTCAAACAGATTACACCCCCAGACATATTATACGACAACACTCATGCAAGCAGAGCTGTCCCGCCCCTATTTCCATCTTGGCGAGCTCCTTGACAAAACCAAATAAACATATACTAGCAAAAGAAGGGTAGGAGAAAACCCAAGCCAGTTGCAGGCATAATGAATGGTCAGGAGTTACTCTTGTTGCTTCGATTTTTACTTCGAAACCCAGCAAGCCCACACTACCCACTGAGCTCCTAACCTTTCGGTTTCGGTGGTACAGTCCAGCCATGCAAAACCGAAGGGTCACTGAAAAGACTGTTTCAACGCCCGTGCTTTTTTTAGCCCACAAGTCCTCTGCATGAAATTGCTACTGGCCATGCAGCCGGGAGTACACGCAATAAAAAAACAGATTGAACCGGTAATGCTCGGGCTGCAAAGCAAAGAGCACTGTTTAGTTTTTGGGGAAACCTTTAATGCTGGGTATTCACAGGGCCCACTTGGTGGTCACCGCAGGGTCCTCAAAGAAGAAAATATCTTCATGGCAAGTTTCTTTACAAGGAACAGAGTCACAGCCAATGACCCGGTGCAAGGAGGAAGAGCCGATCCTTCAGGAGCCCCCAGTGGGGCCCAGCAGTAGAAACCAAGAGGGATGCAGCCCAGCTCCTCAGACAGAGACAGAGAGAGAGAAAACACACGGGCAGCCTCCTGTGTGCTGACCTCAGGGTGCTGCCCTGGGCTAAGGCGAGACCACGGTTCCTTGATAGGAATGGACCAGATAAAGACAGAGCACGCTCACATCCATGAGCCATTTCAGACGCCAGTTATAATCCTTGGGTGAGGATAACATTTGGGACGTGGTTTCGTTTCCAGGAAGAGAACTCTCCCGGGGGAGAAAGAGTTAAGAAGCTTACACAAATCTGTCCGTAATCAGACTGGGAGTCCCTGGGTGGCACAAATGCTTAAGTGCTCGACTGCTGGCCAAAAGGCTGGCAGTTCAAACCCACCCAGAGAGGCGCCTCAGAAGAAAGGCCTGGTGATCTGCTTCTGAAAGGTCACAGCCTTGAAAACCCTAGGGATCACAGTTCTGCTCTGACACAAATGGGGTCGCCGCGAGTTGGAACTGAAAAAGAAGAATCAATCAGACTACAGAGGGTTCAGCAGACACAGAGCCCAACACTCACACCCAGTTGCCATTCCAATGATAATGTTGGTAGCTTTTCACATCCTGGCCTCCTGAGGGATGCATTTTAAAGAAGTGCCAGCTCTCCAGCTGAAACCTTTCTAAATGGGATTACAGTTCCCTACCTGTCAGACAGGCTACTCCCCCCACGCCTGCATTTCTATCCCGCTGACTTCAGAAAAACAGATTTCAAAGGGAAGGGCGGGATAAAATTCAGACTCTGCCGGGCTTACAGTGTCTCTGAGGTTAAACCTAGGCTACACATTCACGGGGCAACAGATAATTCACTGCAAATCCCACCATCACAGAGTGACACCCGGCCACCAACTACGACCGTCCTGAACGAACAACAGACAAAAATGAGAACAATAAAAGCAGAACTGTCATTTCACATCGCCTCCTAAACCTGCAGACCACCGTCCACAAATTTTCAAAACCATGTTGCTTTTTTGCAAGGAAAAAATGAAACAGAATATCAGTTTCCTAACTATAGCTTGCTTTAGTCACCAAAAATTCAGCCTCAATAACCAGACCCTCCCACCAGACTCGTCCATTGCCGTTTTCATAAACACATTAAGCATAGTGGCTTACACCGGATGTCGGTGCTGCTAGAATTTTCAAACGGCACTCTTCATCATGTGGAAGCAAGGGTTAAACTGGACCTCACTATTAAATCTTAAAAAATTTCAAATGTGTAGATCTTCTTTGCCTGGTACACAGCCATAATCAGAAAAACATGTTGTCTTACTAAGTATACATAAAAACTTCTTTTTCTACAAAGTCTTCTTATTCAAGATGTTTTCTTTTAGATGGATTGCTATCATTATTACTTCAGGGATCTAGGCCAGATCTCTGCAATGTCAAAGAGGCATTGTCAAAAGGGGGTGAGGAAGAACCTCAAAATTCCATCATCCCTCTAACTACCCGAGCCGGGAGGAGGTTAAGTCGTCCGAAATCACGTATTTGTCTCTTCAGAGAACAGTCTTATTACACAGACACAAAAAAATATAGAATGAGAACTTATGAATCCTTTTGGATAATCTATGTTTTCACTTAGGAAGTTATATTTTGTGTATAACATACCCGTGACATAGGTTTCTCTTCACAGCAGAAAAAATGCCTAAAACCCAAATCTCCTGCAGTCATATAACTGTATTCATACATATTATCCAATAGTCATGAATTACCACTTCTTTGGATTTTCAGTTAACCTACCTCGTCCCGAAGAGAACGATAAACAAGTACTACTCCCTCTCTACAGAGATTATTATTATTTCACTAGAAAAAGAAAAACACTCGATTGCTTTGAACATCAGAGATTTCTTAAACTCGTCAAGGAATTACGGCAATGTTTAAACTATTCCATCCCAACTACGAGCAACTTTACTGTTCTTGATTTAAACAACAGACCTATCATCCTTTCTCATATCACAAACCCCTCACCACAGCGCCCCCTCCCCCAAATGCAATCCAAACCGACTCCCACAAACCACATGGTTTTTGCTAGGCTGAGTTTTTCCAGGGCAATTAACCACAGAGTGGCCACCACCAAATGCCGCGCAACTGCACCTCGAGTCCGGTAAGAGGCCCCGCCCGCCGCAAACAGATCTCCAGACTCTAAAGGGGAAAGGGATTTTTTTTTGGGGGGGGGATGGAAATCCTACAGACTGACTTAAGAGTTTGCTAGTTTACTTATCATTTCACCGTGTACACTGAGTGGCTTTATGCTTCAATGGACAACGATATAAATGCAAACCCACTTCCCAAATCAAGTCATCAGGAATGTCTGACGTAATCAGTATCTGCTTAACCCAAAACGCCCCCCAGTAAAGGCTGCTCAGCATTTCTGCCTCTTCCACACGGCGGGCTAAGCTGGAACCAGAGTCCGGCGAGAGGATCGGACACCTAGAGCGTGCGGTTCGCAGGAGAGCTGTGGAGAGACGGAGGACACCCCCTTCCAGCGGCTGTCCCCTAATTCTCACTTGCCTGCAGAATGAGGGGGGCAGTGCATGGGGGGGGCAATACTGAAAACCACTTACGTGCATCTCTGTCATCGTTATTGTCAGCGGGGCGTCTTACACCTTTTGGGGACTTAAGCGAACCTCATCTCTCTCCAAATTTCCCGGGCTTGGCGGCCCCGCTTGCCCTCTCCCTACCCAGGAAGGGTGCCCGGAATCCGGCAGGGTGGCGCGCAGGCCGGAGGTGCTGCCGGGGTCCTTACTGGATGAACGAGTGCCGCCTGCTCCGAGCACCCCATGCCAATCCCCCAGCGCCCCCGCTGACCCTCCCGGCAGCTCCTTTACGCCTCTCGAGGGGTCTCTACTTGCGCTTCTCTGGCTCAAGACCGAGAGTGCGACAGGAACCGGATGGAAACCCCGATCCACGCAGCCTGAGGCCCAGGGGAAGTGGGGCGTCCCTCGAGGAAAATGCAACCAGGGACCCCCGCCTCGCCCCTCCAGCCGCGCTCCTTCTCCCGAATGACCGCCCAGAGACCCCCGATCCCAGTCGCAGGAAACACCACTTCTGCCACCTCCAGGCAGGGGCGGAGGGGGTGCATCAGGGGCCAACAAAAGAGAAGTAAAAGTCCCTTTCCAAGCGGCGACTGACTCGCCGCCAGCGGCCCGGGGGATCCCATCTCGACGCGGGGCGCGCTTTCCTCCACAGCCTTCAGGGCCTCGCCCGACGGGGGCGCCCACCTGGCGTCAGCCCCACCCGTTCGGGAGGGACTGCTCCGGAGCAGACGGGAGGCTGGAGGGCCTTGTGCCACGAAAGGGCAACCTCCAGGAGCAAGGCCCCGAGGCAAGCTTCGGGGAACCACCGGAGACGCTGCAGACCCAGAGGCAGAACGAGTCCCGGGTACGGGCACCGCGCGCGCACACATTCAGTCACAGTCACACACACACACAATCACACACACTCACGATCCTCGGTAACCCCCAGAGAGGGGCTCCCCTCGGGCGCCGGCGTCTGCTGCCGCCGCCCCTCCCCAGCCCGCCCCCGGCCTCTGGAAACACTTAACAGTCCCCAGAGCGCGTCTTATTAGAACCAGCCCCAGCCGGGGGCGTGGGCCGCGGAGCGGTGCTGGGGGCTGGCGCCGTGCGCTCCGCCG
>NW_004444137.1:1804858-1851857 GCF_000243295.1 Trichechus manatus latirostris | reverse complement strand
GCCCCGAGCCCCGGGCCATGCCGCGGGCCGTTGCGGGGCCGGGCGGCCACCGCCCGCCGTGCTCGGGCTTCGGGCTGGACCTGGGGCTCAGGGGCCGGAGCGGTTCGCGGGGGCTGGGCGTCACCACCCCTTTCTTCCGTGCGTCCGCTCCCCTTCCTCCTCGGCTCTTCTCAAGTTGGTTCCTTTCGAGAAACTCGTTTTCCTCCTCCTCTCCCGACCCGGATGTGCGCTCAGCCCTGGCCGCGGCGCTGGCTGGCTGGGAGCCTCCGGGGCGCGGGCTCGGGCGTCCCGCCGGCCGCCGGGACGAGCGCGGGGGGCGGACCGCCGGCGCGCAGGAGGCAGGGTCCCCGCTAGCCCGCCCTGACTGGGCAGAGCAAACTCGACGCCAGCGCCCCCTGCCGGAGAAAGGCCCCAGGCGGCGAGGAGGGACCGGCGCGGGCTCCGCGCGGCCGGATGGGGGTGCGGCGGACAGTGGGGTTCCGGGGGCCCTCTCTATCCCCGGTCGTGCCTACAGCGCCAGCCCTTGCACCTACGCCTCCGGACGCCTAGATGCAGAGGTGGCGCCCTGGGGAAGTCTAGCCGGACACCGCCGGGGCTGCCCACTCGGCAGAGGCGCCCGGAGCCATTGCCACCCACCTTCGGGGGGCAGGACACCCCGGGGCCTTGGTCACAAATCAATGACTCCAGACGACTTTGCGCCCCTCCGTCCCCACCAGGGCAGATCAGAGAGCCACCCGATTCTAGACGCGAGCAGCGCAGGACGAGGAGGAGAAGCAAGGGCTTGGATAAGCGAAGCGTTCAAGAAAAGAAACAGACCGCGTAACCGCCGGCCCCTCGCGGACTCTGATCGCCACGCTGCTCTCTGTAGGGAAAACCGCATCGCTCCAAAGTGTTTGTAAATTGCTGCTGAGTGGAGCTGCGTGGAGGGAGCTCTCGGGAGCGCAGTGCTATCTGAAGCCACCGTGGCTTTTGGTTTACTGTTAAAAACCAAATTGTGTAATTTTACCCATTAAAGGCAGAACATTATTTGTTCTCTGCAGAGCCCCAGAACATGCAGAAGTAATTTGCTTTACTTGTAAAAGACATTTTGAACGCAATTCAAATAGCATGTTTTCTTGCTTATTCTTGGTTTTGCTTAACACATAGAAAGGAGCTGGAATTTGAAGGCCTGACCCTCCTGTTTGGAACTTAGGAATTTTCTTTGTTTTTCCTCGCTTGGAAAAAAAGGATTTGGGTTCTCCAGCATCTCAGTTGTTTGTTTTATGAGATTTCTCTCTTAACTGATTATCAAGCAGTTTGTTTTTCCTTTTTGCTCAAGCACCATTCTCTGCTAGCTGGGGTGAATTAAGGGAGTATCCTGACCTTGGGTGCGGACCGTGAACTTGCCTCGCTGGGGTTGCCCTTCAGTCCACCTCAGACATGGCGGGAAATAAAAGTTCTCTTGCTATGGACTGCTGGCAAAATGCCTGAGCCGGCCCTGTCCCTAAATAACAGTAAAAGTATTTGGGCCTCTCACCGTCTCTGTCGAATTTGTTTGGGGGAACATCTCACGCAGTTTTCATTCCTAAGGAAGGAGCAGTGACTATGGCTGGCGTGGGCGGTGGGAATTCCGGGCAGAATGGGAGAAGATCGCAGCCCATACGCTGGGTGCTAAAATCATTGTCGGCCTTCCATAGACTCCCACCCCTCGGCAAAGGTCATCCTTCTGCCCAAGCTGGGGCCCTCTGGAGCGCCCTCGCTCTCTGGGGTGTTCCTGAAGGACTGCCAGGTGTTTATCTTTGGTAACCTCAAGGTTACTTTTAGAGTAAATAAGGTTTAAGAGTTGGCCTTGAAACACTTGGTTCCGGACCTCTGGATTCTGCATCTAACGAAAACAAGAGCGCCGCAGAGAAAGGAGGTATGACCCCTGCACTCAAAAATTGTGCTTGTGTGCTCACAGACCGTGGTCCCACCACCGCTTCCTTCTCTCTGCACGTGACTTATGGTTGTAGTTCCAGAAACACTCAGCCAGTAGCTCTACCACTTGGTTGTTGTTAGATGCCTTCAAGGCGGTTCCTACTCATAGCAACCGCATGTACAACAGAACGAAACACTGCCTGGCCCTGCACCCTCCTCACAATCTTTGCTATGTTTGAGCCCATTGTTGCAGCCACTGTGTCAATCCGTCTCCTTGAGGGTCTTTCTCTTTTTCGCTGACCCTCTACCTTACCAAGCATGATGTCCTTCTCTAGGGACTGGTCCCTCCTGATAACATGTCCAAAGTACGTGAGATGAAATCTCACCATACTTGCTTCTAAGGAGCATTCCGTGTGTACTTCTTCCAAGACAGATTTGTTCATTCTTCTGGCAGTCCATGGTATATTCAATATTCTTCACCAACACCATAATTCAACGGCGTCAATTCTTCTTTGGTCTTCCTTATTCATTGTCCAGCTTTCACATGCATATAAGTCACGTTTGGGGAAGGCGCACCGTAGTCCTCAAAGTGACATCCTTGCTCTCTCTTTTTTTTTTTAAAGAGGTCTTTTACAGCAGATTTGCTAAATGCAATATGTTGTCATCTGATTTCTTGACTGCTGCTTCCATGGGCATTGACTGTGGATCTGAGTAAAATGAAATTCTTTACAACTTCAGTATTTCCTCCATTTATCATGATGTTCCAACTCATAGCGATCCTACAGGACAGAGTAGAACTGCCCCATAGGGTTTCCAAGGAGCAGCTGGTGGATTTGAACTGCCGACCTTTTGGTTAGCAGCCAAATGAGTTAGAATCGATTCCACTGCAATGGGTTTGGTTTTGGTTTTGGATTATCATGATGTTGCTTATTGGTCTAGTTGTGAGGATTTTTGTTTTCTTTATGTTGAGGTGTAATCCATACTGAAGGCTGTAGTCTTTGATCTTCATCAGTAAGTGCTTCAAATCCTCTTCACTTTCAGCAAGCAAGGTTGTGTCATCTTCATATCAAAGATTATTAATGAGTCTTCCTCCAATCCTTATGCCCCATTCTTCTTCATATAGCCCAGCTTTTTGGATTATTTGCTCAGCATACGGACTGAATAAGTATGATGAAAGGATACAACCCTGACGCACACCTCTCCTGACTTTGAACCACACAGTATCTTGTTCTGTTCAAATGACTGCCTCTTGGCCTGTGTACAGTTTCCTCATGAGCACAAGTGAGTGTTCTGGAATTCTCATTCTTTGCAATGCTATCTATAATTTGTTATGATCCACACAGTCAAATGCCTTTGCATAGTCAATAAAACACAGGTAAACTTCTTTCTGGTATTCTCTGCTTTCAGCCAGCATCCATCTGACATCAGCAATGATATCCCTGGTTCCGTGTCCTCTTCTGAATCCGGCTTGAATTTCTTGCAGTTCCCTGCTGATGTACTGCTGTAACCGCTTGTGAATGATCTTCAGAAAATTTTACTTATGTGATATTGATGATATTGTTCGATAATTTCCACATTCTGTTAGATCTCCTTTCTTTGGAATGGGTACAAATACAGATCTCTTCCAGTTGGTTGACCAGGTAGCTGTCTTCTAAATTTCTTTGCATAGACAAGTGAGTGCTTCCAGCACTGCGTCCATTTGTTGAAACATCTCAGTTGGTATTCTGTCAATTCCTGGAGTCTTGTTTTTCGCCAATGCCTTCAGTGCAGCTTGGACCTCTCCCTTCAGTACCATGGGTTCTTGATCATATGCTACCTCCTGAAATGGTTGAACGTCGACCAATTCTTTTTGGTACGGTAACTCTGTGTCTTCCTTCTACCTTCTTTTGATACTTCCTACGTCGTTTAATATTTTCCCCATAGACTCCTTCAATATTGCAACTTGAGGTGAATTTTTTCTTCAGTTCTTCCAGCTTGAGAAATGCTGAGCGTGTTCTTCTCTTCTGGTTTTCTATCTCCAGCTCTTTGCACACGTCATTATAATACTTGTATTCTCGAGCTGCCCTTTAAACTTCTTTTCAGCTCTTTTACTTCATCATTTCTTCCTTTCGCTTTAGCTACTCTATGTTCAAGAGCAGCTTTCAGCGTCTCTTCTTACATCCATTTTGGTCTTTTCTTTCTTGCTTGCTTTTTAATGACCTCTTGCTTTCTTCAGGTATGATGTCCTTGATGTCATTCCAAAACTTGTCATTAGTGTTCAATGCGTCAAATCTATTCTTGAGATGGTCTCTAAATTCAGGTGGGATATACTCAAGGTCGTACTTTGGCTCTCGTGGACTTATTCTAATTTTCTTCAGCTTCAACTTGAGCTTGCTTATGAACAGTGGATGGTCTGTTCCGCAGTCGGCCCCTGGCCTTGTCCTGGCTTATGATATTGAGCTTTTCCATCATCTCTTTCCACCAATGTAGTCAATTTGATTCCTGTGTTTTCCATCTGGCGAGGTCCACATGTATAGTTGCCATTTATGTTGTTGAAAAAAGATATTTGCAATGAGGAAGTCGTTGGTCTTGCAAAATTCTGTCATGCGATCTCAGGCATTATTTCTATCACCAAGGTTGTATTTTCCAAATACCAATCCTTCTTCTTTGTTTCCAGCTTTCACATTCCAATCACCAGTGATTATCAATGCATCTTGATTGCATGTTTGATCAATTTCAGACTGCAGAAGTTGGTAAAAATCTTCAATTTCTTCATCTCTGGCCTTAGTGGTTGGTGCATAAATTTGAATAATAGTTGTATTAACTGGTCTTCCTTGTAGACGTATGGATATTATTCTATCATTGATGGCGTTGTACTCCAGGATAGATCTTGAAATGTTCTTTTTGATGATGAACTCGATGCCAATCTTCTTCAATTTGTCATTCCCAGCATAGGAGACCATATGATTGATTCAAGTGGCCAATATCAGTCCATTTCAGCTCACTAATGCCTAGAGTATCGATCTTTATGCATTCTATTTCATTTTTGATGACTTCCAGTTTTCCTACATTCATACTTCATACATTCCACTTTCTGATTATTAATGGATGTTTGCAGCTGTTTCTTCTCATTTTGAGTCATGCCACATCAGCAAACGAAAGTCCCGAAAGCTTGACTCCACCCACATCATTAAGGTGGACTCTACTTTGAAGAAGCGGCTCTTCCGCAGTAGTATTTCGAGTACCTTCCAACCTGAGGGTCTCATCTACCAGCACTTTATCAGATAATGTTCTGCTGCTATTCATAAGCTCTTCACTGGGCAATTTTTTCAGAAGTAGATCACCAGGTCCTGCTTCCCAGTCTGTCTTAGTCTGGAAGCTCAGCTGAAACCTGTCCACCAAGGGTGACCCTGCTGGTATTTGAAATAACCTGTGGCATATCTTCCAGCATCACAGGAACACACAAGCCACCACAGTACGACAAACTGACAGACTTACTACTGGGGAAATGACCGAATCATGCCTCAGCTCCTAATCTGTGTGCAATTGTCATGTGACTCCATTCATCACAAATCTGAACCAAGATGTTAAACAATATATACTTTTGCTGACACTTTCTTGCACCAAGTCAGAAATGTGGGCTATTACTCCTAAGTATATGCCCAAGATACTTGAAAGCTGCGACACAAACACATGTAGACCAATGTTTATTGCAGCACTGTTCACAATGGCCAGAGGTGGAAACAACCTAAATGTCTATCAATGGATGAATGGATACACAAATTGTGGTATATGCATAGAGTGGAATATTATTTAGCCATAAAGAAAAATGCAGTCCTGATACATGCTACTGCAAAAATGAACCTGGAATATTTTGTGCTGAGTTAAGTCAGTCAGTCACAAAAGGACAAGTATTGTATTATCTCACTTGTGTATGAGATATCTAGAGTAGACCGATGCATAGAGATAAAGGTTTATTAGTGGTTACCAGGTGTGGGAGTGATGGGGAAAGGGGGAGTCATTGTCTTAGTAGACATTGAGTTTCTGTTTATGGTGATAGAAAAATTTGGCAATAGATATTGGTTACTAAATTGTACACATGAAAAATGTTGAATTGATGAGTGTTGTGTTATATATATTTTTACAATAAAAGATGTTTGGGTTACATCACACATGATTCCTTAAAGCTTTTAAAAAATTATCTTTCAGCATTTCTCTTTTCCATAGACTTCCCTATTGTCTTAGTTATCTAGTGCTACTGTAACAGAAATGGCACAAATGGGTGACTTTTAACAAACAGAAATTTATTTTCTCACAGTTTAGGGAGCTAGAAGTGTGAATTCAGGGTGCCCACTCTAGGGGAAGGCTCTCTCTGCTCGGGGGAAAATCCTTGTCTCAGCTTCTGTATCCTGGCGTTCTTCAGCTCCTTGGTGATCTCCACATGGCATCTATCTCTTCCCCATTTGTGCTTGCTTGCCCCTGTGTCTGATCTGCTCTTTTTATGTTGCAAAGGTCATTAGGTTTAACACACACCTTGCACTGATATGGCCTCATTAACATAACAAAGAAAACCCTATTCCCAAACAGGATTTCATCCACAGGTATTGGGGCTAGGATTCCAACATCTATTGAAACTGGGGGACACAATTCAATCCATAACGCCTGTCTATAACTTCTGCCTGCTCTCCCTTGCCACTCCCTTACTCCCTTATGCCTTCCCTTTCTGCAGATTCAGAACTGAAGCATGAACACAATAAGTAAAATAGGAGGAGTCAAAATGTGAGCTTTCTAACTGGTTAGCAGAATGTGGCTTAGATCCTAGGCCAATTTGGGGCTATTTATTCCTTCCCACCTATATCGGATATCTATTGCTGCATAACAAATCACCGCAAAGCTTAATAACTTAGAACAATAAACATTATTTCACAAAGTTTTTGTGGGTCAACAATTCGGGGGTGGCTTAACTAGGTGGTTCTGATTCAAGGTCTCCCATGAGGTTGCAGTCAGATGTCAGCCAGGGCTGCAGTTATCTGAAGACTTGCCTGGGGCTAGAGGATCCTCAGGAGATGAGTTACTCACATGTTTGGCAAGTTAATGTTGGCTGAAGCAGGAGGCCTCAGTTCCTAGCCATGTAGACCTCTCCATAGGGCTCCTCGAGTGCCCTCACAACATAGCAGCTGGCTTCCTCCAGAATGGGTGATTCAGTAAATTAAAGCCTTAATAAATTTTAAAAAATTAAAATAATTCAAAGCATCTTCTCTGACCACAATGGTATAAAAATAGAAATCAATAAAAGGCAGAACAGGGGAAAAATTAAACAGATGGAAACTGAACGACACCTTGCTGAAAAACCACTGGGCAGTGGAAGAAATTACAAATGAAATTTTAAAAATCCTAGAATCAAATGAGAATGAAAACACAACATACCAAAACCTGTCGGACACAGCAAAAACAGTGGTTAGAAGAGAATTCATAGCAGTAAATGCACAGTTCAAAAAAGAAGAAAGGGCCAAAATTAATAGCTTAGCCCTACTATCTGAACAAATAGAAAAAGAGCAGCAAAAGAATCCCATGGTCACCAGAAAAAAAGGAATAACAAACATTAGAGCAGAAATAAATGAAACAGAAAAGCACAATAGAAAGAATCAACAAGACTAGAACTTAGTTCATTGATAAGATCTGTAAAATAGACTACTGGCCAAAATGACAAAGGAAAAGAATGAGAAGATGCAAATAACCAAAATAACAAATGAGATGGGCAACATTACAATTGAGAAAAAAGGATCATAACAGAATACTATGAAAAACTGTAGTCCAACAAATTCAAAAACCTAGAAGAAATGAACAAATTTCTAGAAACACACTAGGTACCTAAACTAACATAAGCTGAAGTTGAAAATTTAAACAGATTCATAACAAAATAAGAAATTGAAGAGACCATTAAAAAAGCTCCAAACAAAAGAAAGCCTCAGCTCAGATGGCTTCACTGGAGAATTCTACCAAACATTCAGAGAAATGTTGACCCCAATCCTACTCAAACTATTCCAGAACATAGAAAAGGAAGGAATACTCCCAAATTCATTTTACGAAGCCAGTATAACCTTGATACCAAAGACACTACTAAAAAAGAAAATTATAGACCAATATCCCTCATGAATATAGATGCAAAAATTCTCAACAAAATCTTAGCCAACAGAATTGAACAACATATTTAGAAAAATAATATACCACAATCAAGTGGGATTCATACCAGGTATGTAAGGATGCTTTAACATTAGAAAATCAATGTAATTCACCACATAAATAAAACAAAGGGAAAGAATCACATGCTCATCTAATCAATGCAGAAAAGGCATTTGATAAAGTCCAACACCCATTCTTGATACAAATTCTCAGCAAAATAGGAATAGAAAGGAAATTCCTAAACATAATTAAGGACATATGTACAAAACCAACAGCCAACATTATTCTCAGTGGAAACAGACAGAAAACATTCCTCTTAAGACTGGGAACTAGACAAGGATGCCCTTTATCACCACTTTTATTCGATATTGTACTGGAAATCCTAGCTAGAGCAAAAAGGCAAGATAGGGAAATAAAAGGAATTCAAATTGGTAAGGAAGAAGTAAAACTATCCCTATTTGCAGATGACATGATCCTATACATAGAAAAATCCCAGAGACTCTACAAGAAAGCTACTGGAACTAACAGAAGGATTTAGCAAAGTGGCGGGGTAAAAGATTAACATACAAAAATCAGTTGGATTCCTCTACATTAACCAAGAAAACCTGAAAAGGAAATCACGCAAACATACCATTTACAATATCCTCCCAAAAGTTAAAATACTTTAGAATAAACCTAACTAGGGACATAAAAGCCTTTCACAAAGAAAACTACAAAATCCTATTTCAAGAAACCAAAAAAGACCCGCATAAATGGAAAAACATACCATGCTCATGGATAGGAAGACTTAACGTTGTGAAAATGACAATACTACCAAAGCGATCTACAGATAGAATATGATCATGATCCAAATTCCAACAACATTCTTTAATGAGATGGAAAAACTAATTACCAACTTTATATGGAAAGGAAAGAGTCCCCAGATAAGTAAAGCATTACTGAAGAATGACAGAGTAGAAAACCTCACACTCCCCCATCTCAGAACCTACTATATAGCCATGATAGTCAAAACAGCCTGGCACTGGTACAACAGTAGACACATAGACCAATGGAACAGAATTGAGAACCCAGAAATAACACCATCCACCTATGGACAGTTAATCTTTGACAAAGCGTCAAGATCCATTAAAAGGGGGAAGAGATAGACTCTTTAACAAGTGGTGCCGGGAAAACAGGATATCCATTTGCAGAAAAATGAAACAGGATTCATACCTCACACCATACACAAAAACTAACTCAAGCTGGATAAAAGACCTAAATGTAAAACCTGAAGCTGTAAAGATTATAGAAGAAAAAACAGGGGCAAACCTAGGAGCCCTAATTTACGGCTTAAATAGGCTATCAAACATAAATTAAAAAGCGCAAACAACAGAAGATAGACTAGATGATTGAAATTTCCAGAAGATCCAATATTTATGCTCCTCAAAGACTCTTCCAAAAGAGTAAAAAGACTGGGACAAAATTTTTGGCTACAATATATCTGACAAGTTCTAATCTCTTAAATTTATAGAAAATTCCAACAACTCAACAACAACGAACCAAACAACCTAATTAAAAAACGAGCAAAGGACATGAACAGACACTTCACCAATGAAGACATCCAGGCAGCCAACAAATACATGAAGAGATGCTCGTGATCATTAGCCATTAAAGAGATGCAGATCAAAACTACTATGAGATACCATCTCAAACCCATAATAATGGCATTGATCAAAAAAACAGAAAACAACAAATTCTGGAGAGGCTGTGGAGATATTGGAATTCTCATACACTGCTGGTGGGAATGGAAAATGGTACAACCACTTTGGAAAACGATATGGCGTGTCCTCAAAAAGATAGAAATAGAAATACTATATAACCCAACAATTCCACTCCTAGGAATATATCCTAAAGAAATAAGAGCCGTGACATGAATAGACATATGCACATCCATGTTCACTGTAGCATTATTTACAATAGCAAAAAGATGGAAACAGCCTAAGTGTCCATCAATGGATGAGTGAATAAACAAACTGTGGTACTTACACACAATGGAATACTACACAACATTAAAGAATAATGAGAAATCCACAAAACATCTCACAACATGGATGAACCTGGAGTACATTATGCTGAGTGAAATAAGTCAATCACAAAAGGACAAATTGTATGAGACCACTATTATAAAAAGTCGAGAAAAGCTTTTCACACAAACAGAAATATTCTTTGAAGGTTACGAGGGGTGGGGGGGAGAGAGGAAAAACCATTAATTAGATAGTAGACATGTACTAACTTTAGTGAAGAGAGAGATAGTACACAAGAAGGGGGAAGTCAGCATAACACAATCAAGGTAAAGGAAGACACTGAAAGATACCCAAGAGTAAAAGGTAACAATAGTAAACACTAATACATATACAATCCTGCAACAACAATAATAACAATAATGTATGAGTGAATACTTGGGTAATTATGTAAGCTGAATAGGGTGGGAGAGCATACGGAAGTATACTCACGTACATATATATGTGTACATGCAGCAAATATACCCATGTATGCAATAGTGCGCACAGGGGACATAGTCATGAAAACTTCTTAGCCAGAACCATGCACCTCCCAGGACTGAGATACTGGCTTGAGGGCTAGGAACCATAGTCTTGGGGGACATCTAGGTCAATTGGCATATCATAATCCATACAGACAATGTTCTACATCCTACCTTGGTGAGCAGTGACGGGGGTCTCAAAAGCTTTCAAGTGGCCATCTAAGATACAACAGTTGGTCTCTTCCCATCTGGAGCAAAGAAGAGTGAAGAAAACCAAAGACTCAAGGAAATAATTAGTCTAAAGGACTAATGGACTACATGAACCACAGCTTCCACTAGCCTGAGACCAGAAGAACTAGGTGGTACCCAGCTACCGCTACCAACTGCTCTGACAGGGACCACAATAGTAGGTCATGGACAGAGTGGGAAAGAAATACAGAACAAAATTCAAACTCATAAATAAGACCAGACTTACTAGTCTGAGAGAGACTAGTGGAACTCCAAGACTATGGCCCTTAGACATCCTTCAGACTTGGAACTGAAATCACTCTCAGAGATCACATAACCATACAATAGACAGGCCCATAAAATGAACAACACCATTAAGGAATGTATACCTCAGAACAATCAACTATACGGGATCTAAAAGGCAGCATTTGACCAAAATCAAAGCTCAGAAGGATGGTAGGGGCAGGAAAGCTTGGTGAATGGACACAAGGAACCCTGGAGGAAGGAGGGAGAGATGCATTCAGGGATTTGCAACCAATGTCACAAAACTAGTGGTGTATAAATTGCTGATTGGGAAACAAATTTGCTCCATAAACTTTCACCTAAACAATAAAATGTTTCAAAAAAGAAAAGAAAGAAAGAAAGCCAAAGCATTAACATGAAATAAAAATAAAAAATTAAATGGAAAACCAGAAAAAAAAAAAAAAACCTAGAAATAGAACTACCATATGACCCAGCAATTCCACTCCTTGGTATATACCCCAAAGACTTGAAGGCAGAGATTCAAACAGAGACTTGTACACCAATGTTTATTGCAGCACTATTCACAATAGCCAAAGGGTGGAAACAACTTAAATGCCTATCAACAGATGAATGGATAAATAAAATGGGATACATGCATAAATGGAATACTACTCAGCGAGAAGAAGAAATGAAGTCTCGGTACATGCTACAATATGGATGGAGCTTGAAGACATTATGCTGAGTGAAATAAGTCAATCACAAAAGAACGAATATTGTATCACCTCACTTTTATAAAAAGACAATAAAAGGCAAATGTATAGCCACTAAAGTTTATTAGTGGCTACCAAGAGCATGAGGGAGAGCAAAAGGGGTGGGGGTTAACGATGATGGAAAAAAGTCTCATTGATTAAGGGTAGGGTTGCACAGCCAATTAATGTAAATGATGAAAACAAGTTGTACACCTGTAAAAAGGAGAATTGGAAAAAGTTATGTGATGAATATATTTATAACTATGCCTCCCCCCGCCCAAAAAAAAAGAGTAGCTGCTGGGTCTGCTGTCTGCTTATGTACAACCAAACACCTCATGGGATTTAGTTCCTTGGTTTAGAAGTTTAGGGTCATGGTTTCATGGGACATCCAAGTTAATTGGCCTAATAATGTGCTTAGTGCTTCTGTTCTATCTCCTAGTTCATTGCGCAGTGCCTGGGGCCTTAAAAGCTTGTAAGTGGCCATCCAAGGCATGACAATTGGTCTTTTCACCTGGAGCATCAGAGGAGAAAGGAGAGTCAGAAAAAGGAAGAAGATACTGAATATATGGCTAATTGCCTCCATGAACAACTGCCTCCTTTGTTCATGAGACTGGAAGAACTGGATGGTGCCTGGCTACCATTACTGAACAATTTGATCAAGGATTGTAAAGAAGAATATTAATAAAAAGGGGAAAAATGCAGAACATAATGTCAAATTCTCATGAACTCCAGACTTTCTGGAGCCATTCGGGTTGGATGAACCCCTGAAACTACTGCCCTGAGATAATCTTTAAAATGTTAACCAAAAATATCCCTCGATGTCTTCTTAAAACCAAATAGTAGTTTAGCTTAACTAGTAAAGAATGCCTGCCTTGAGCATTATACCCTTTTAAAAACTGTCTATATGGCATCAAAGTGACAACAGCAACTTGAAAGATTAGATAGGAACATTAGGAGACAGTGAATTTATGTTAACGAGGGACAAAGAACTCAGAAAAGGAGGGTGAGAATGGTCCCACAAGCTGAAGAATGTAATCAATGTCACAGAATTGTACATGTAGAAACTGTTGAATTGTGTAAGTTTTGCTGTGTATATTCTCAACAGCAACAAAATAAATTTAAAAAATACTAGTTTATTCTTTTGGAAAAAAAAGTCACCAAAAGCAGGATATATTTCTCTTACTATGGTTTCTACTACAGGATTATTGGCAAAGTATACTAATGTTGCTAAGGTTTTTGTTCACCAAGTTTTCATGCCTATGTCTTCTAAAATCTTCTTTAAAAATAATTTATTTCACAATCTTAAAAGCTAATGTAGAATCTTTATCCCCTATGGATCAAAAAATCATCAGTTTTACTGGACTGTATTTATACATGCAGTTCCTCTCTTATATCACAGTCTCTGAAATACGTAGAAAATCATCATGGTTCCACTAAGTTGAAGCTACTGGAAGCCTAAGACTTGCAGTGAGCTGCCTACGATTAACCCCACTGAGTCTGATGTAATAAATGGAAACAGACCAGAGGTAATCCTTTCAGATTACTGTTTTTATAAAATTATTAAATGAGATTGTCCAATATAAAATTACTTAAACTAGACTAAACCTAAAGAAGCCCTGGTGGCACAATAGTTAAGTGCTTGGCTGCTAGCCAAAAGGTCCGCAGTTCAAACCCACCATAAGTTCTGGAGAAGAAAAGACCTGCTGATCTGCTCCCATCAATGTTACAGCCTAGGAAACCCTATGGGGCAGTTCTACTCTGTCCTATAGGGTTACTTTGAGTTGGAATCAACTTAACAGCACCCAAAAACAGACCAACCCTACACAGTACCCTCACATGCACATTCCCTTGTGCTATGGAAAGAAGGTCACAGTGCCATCCCCTTTAAGAGGGTGGTATGATGGCCCTTTGGTCTCCATGTAGATAGGATGCTTTCAGTTTGGGGGTCGCCCAGGCCATCCCTGTGGACTGGATCCACTCTGCGGGCTCTCATCAGAGCCAGGGTCACGACATCCAGAAGATTTGAACTAGGAAAATCCAAGGTCTTTATACTTAGCAAATCCTAATATGGCGATCCTAGATGCTGATTGAGCTTGTCAATGATTTCATTTTACTTGGATCCATAATCAATACCCATGGCAGCTGCAGTCAAGAAATCAAAAGATGCATTGCATTGAGCAAACTGGCTTCAAAAGACCTCTTTTAAAGTGTTGAAAAGCAAAGATATCACCTTGAGGACTAAGGTGTGTCTGACTCAAGCCATGGTGTTTTCCATCACCCCATATGCGTGCGAAAGCTGGACGCAGAATAAGGAAGACTGAAAGAATTGATGCTTTTGAATTGTGGTGTTGGAAAAAAACACTGAATATACCACGGACTGCCAAAAGAATAAACAAATCTGTCTTGGAAGAAGTACAACCAGAATGATCCTTAGAAGCAAGGATGGCGAGACTACGTCTCACATACTTTGGACACGTTATCAGGAGGGATCAGTCCATGGAGAAGGACATCACGCTTGGTAGAGTAGAGGGTCAGTGAAAAAGAGGAAGACCCTCAATGAGATGGATTGACACAGTGGCTGCAACAATGGGCTCAAGCGTAACAACGATTGTGAGCATGGCGCAGGACCGGGCAGTGTTTCGTTTTGTGGTGCATTGGGTTGCTATGAGTCAGAACTGACTCAAGGGCACCTAACAACAACAACAGATACTGATTGCTGCAAATGGTTAGCGTGAAACTCAGAAGAAAATCCTGGCAATCTACTTCTGAAAAATCAGCCATTGAAAACCCTATGGAGCACAGTTCTTCTCTAACAACCATGAGGGGAGGCAGGTCAAGCCAGCGGAAGAGTCAGATGGCTTGTGTCATTCGTTTTACAACAAAGACCTGAAAAAACAAGTGAATCAGATACATATGACCATCTAGGAACCCTAAACGTCAAAGACTAGGCTGAAGAATCAGAGTGACAGGTGGAAGGAGAGACAATTCAAAAGCAGCAAAAACGGACAATTACAGATCACTGGTGTTCTGTTAGTCAGACCTGCACAGTGTGGACACACTGAGACAAGCAGCAGCATCCCCAGCTGAAACTCACCCACCTGGTACAGCTAAGCAGAAACAACTCTGCACACCCCTCCAGAGTCACCCAGGAGTGATTTCAGCCCTGCAAAAGTTAAGTGCATGCACCCAATCCACCACATGAACCCAGCACCCCTCAACAGAACTCCATCGGCTGAGGAGCATTCCCTCCCCCTCATCCATCCTCCTTCCTGCTCCAACACCAGTCTGGCGGCGTTCAGTACTCCACGCCCCTAAGGTGGGAACTCACGGCCCTGATCTGGAGGTGCCCACCCCTTAGCCCATCCACCAGCACTGGGGTCAATGGATTTGCAGTGCCCTCCACCCCATCTGATCACTTGCACCAGCATCTTGCTGGCTGAGCTGGCACAGCATGGCCATATTGGGTCAAGTTGGGCAGAATTCCCAGCTGAAGTCCACTTTACCTGCAGCAGCTAAGTGGGAGCTGCAAACCTGTGGCTTTTGACACCACCCGGCCCCTTAAGCTAGTAGCTCCCTGCCCAGTCTGAGGCATCTGCCTTTTTGCCCAGCCACTGGCTCACGGGGTCCAAGGACCTGTAGTGTCCTCCACCTGCTCCGATTATCTGTGCCAGTGCCTTGCTGGCTGAGCCAGCACAGCTTGGCCATATTGGGACAAGGCAGGCAGCAATCCCAGCTGAAGCTCACTTCACCTGCAGCAGCTAAGCAGAAGCTGCAGACCTGTGGCATTCACCACCGCCCCGCCTCCTAAGACGGGAGCTCAACCACGCATGCCAGGGGCCTGAGGGCTGGCAGTATCACCTACTCTTTCCATCCACCCACAATGGAGGCCTGAGGACCAGTGGCACCCCCTAATCCCTCCAGCCAACAGCACCAGTTGCCCAAAAACTGGCTACACAGCCTCCCCAAAAGTCACTGTAGCCTACATGGGCACACCAACCAGGCACATGTGGGCAGCCAACAGACTTCTATCTTGTCCCCCCATCACCCCCAACTGCAACCAGAGGCTTGTGCCTGCTCCAAACACCCCCACACAGCCCTACCTACCCAGGACTGTCAGTGAGAGACTCCACACCACTCACCTGGTGAGCAACGACCCAGGCACCTTTGCCCCAATGATCTAGAAAGCAGCAAAGCACACGCACAACTCCCAACCCAACAACCAGGGGGAACACCCCCTGCACCCACGGCCAGGTGATGAGCAGGACAGATACATCATCTCACCAAAAACACCACCTACATCGCCAGCAGCCCTGCAAAAACAGTGAGCAGGGACCCATGTCACACACCTAGCCACTGCTCTGCCAGTCTGGAGACAGGAGTTGAGAGCTTCAATGTGGCCAGGTTAGCCACCAGAGTAGCACACACGCCCAAACTACTCGGATATATCAAAACGAACAAAGAACAACAACAACTTAATTCAGGATGCAATAAACAAACATACAATAAATAAATATAGTAACTTCTTGATGCCCTGGAGACAACAGACAATATCAGATCCCATAAACAAGCAGGACAAGATGACTCCGGCATGCAACCAAAATAAAGAACCAGAAAATCTTTCTGAGGACGATAAGGTAATGGAACTACCTGATACGGAATTAAAAAGACTAATACATAGCACTCTCAAGAGATTGGGGAAAACACAGACAATGCAAAAGAAGAATTCAGGAAAACAATACGAGAACAAAACAACAGAATAAATAGGCTACTAGAAACCATATGAAAACAGCTACTAGAAATCCAAAAGGTTAACAATAAAATTTCAGAATTAGACAACTCAGTAGAAGGACATAGTAGCAGAATTGAAACAATGGAAGACAGAATTAGCGAGACTGAAGATAAATCCCTTGACACCAATTTGTTTGAGGAAAAATCAGAAAAAAGAATGAAGAAAAATGAAGCCTAAGAATTATGTGGGACACTATCAAGAGGAAAAACTTACGTGTGATCAGAGTTCCAGAATAGGGGGGGATAATAGAAAACACAGAGAGAATTGTCGAAGATTGGCTGGCAGAGAACTTCCCTAATATGATAGATAAGAAGATATCCATCCAAAAAGCACAATGAACCCTACACAGGATAGATCCCAAAAGAAAGCCACCACGACATATCATAATCAAAATTTTCAAGTCCAAAGACAAAGAGAGAATTCTGAGAGCATCTCAGGAAAAACAAAACAGCACCTACAAAGGGACTCCAATAAGAATATGCTCTGATTTCTCGATAGAAACCATGCAGGCAAGAAGGCAATGGGATGACATATATAAAGCCTTGAAGGAAAAAAACTGCCAGTCAAGAATTATACTTCCAGCAAAACTGTCTCTCAGATCCAATGGTGAAATTAGGTCATTTCCAGATAAAAACAAATTAAGGGAATATGTAAAAACCAGACCCAAATTACAAGAAATATTGAATGGAGTCCTCTGGTTACAGAACCTACAACATCAGAAAACAATCCAGGACTAGAACACAGGACAGATCAACCAGATAGCAACCCAGATATGGAATTCGCAAATATAAGAAGACAAAGCTAAAAGACTCATAGCAACCCTATAGGACAGAGTAGAACTGCCCCATGGGGTTCCCAGGGAGTGCCTGGTGGACTTGAACTGCCGACCTTTTGGATACCAGCCGTAGCTCTTAACCACTACGCCACTACGGTTTCCCAATAAAGATGAAGAAGATCTAAACGCTACAATCAGCCAACTTGACCTCATAGACATATACAGAACACTCCACCCAACAGCAGCAAAGTATACATTCTTTTCCAACATACATTGAACATTCTCCAGAATAGACCACATCTTAGGCAACAAATCAAGCCTCAACAAAATCCAAAACGTTGAAATAATGTTGTTAGGTGTCATTGAGTCAGTGCTGACTCATAGCGACCCTATGTACAATAGAACAAAACAATGCCCAGTCCTGCTCCATCCTCACAATCATTGCCATGCTTGAGCCCGTTGTTGCAGCCACTGTATCAATTCATCTTGTTTGGGGTCTTCCTCTTTTTCACTGACCCTCTGCTTTACCGAGCATGATGTCCTTCTCCAAGGATTAGTTCCTCTTGATTACATGCCCAAAGTATGTGAGACGAAGTCTCACCATCCTTGCTTCTAAGGATCATTCCGGCTGTACTTCTTTCAAGACAGGTTTGTTCCTTCTTCTGGAAGTCCATTGTATATTTAATATTCTTTGCCAACACTGTAATTCAAAGGTGTCAATTCATCTTCAATTTTTCTTATTTATTATCCAGCTTTCACATGCATATGAGGTGATTGGAAATACCATGGCTTGGGTCAGGCACACCTTATTCCTCAAAGTGACATCTTTGCTTCTCAACACTTTGGAAAGGTCTTTTGCAGCAGATTTGCCCAATGCAATATGTCATTTGATTTCTTGACTTCTGCTTCCATGTGCATTGATTGTGGATCCAAGTAAAATGAAATCCTTGACAGCTTCGATCTTTTCTCTGTTTACCATGTTGCTTATTGGTCCAGTTGTGAAGATTTTTGTTTTTGTTATGTTGAGATGCAATCCTTACTGAAGGCTGAAGTCTTTGATCTTCATCAGTAAGTGCTTCAAGTCCTCTTTACTTTCAGCAAGCAAGGTTGTTTCGTCTGCATAATGCAGGTTGTTAATAAGTCTTCCTGCAATCCTGATGCCCCGTTCTTCTTCATGTAGTCCAGCTTCTCGGATTATTTACTCAGCATACAGATTGAATAAGTATGATGAAAGGATACAACACTGACGCACACTTTTCCTGACTTTAAACCACACAGTATCCCTTTGTCCTGTTCGAATGACTGTCTCTTGGTCTATGTACAGGTTCCTCATGGGCACAATTCAGTGTTCTGGAATTCCCATTCTTCCCAATGTTATCCATAATTTGTTATGATCCACACAATCGAATGCCTTTGCATAGTCAATAAAACACAAGTAAACATCCTTCTGGTATTCTCTGCTTTCAGTCAAGATCCATCTGACATCAGCAGTGATATCCCTTGTTCCATGCCCTCTTCTGAATCCAAAACACTGAAATAATAAAAAGCATCTTGTCTGATCACAATGCCATCAAAGTAAAAATCGATAACAGGAATAGTAAGGAAAAAAAAAATCAAATACACGGAAACTGAACAACACCTTTCTTAAAAACTAATGGATAATAGAAGAAATCAAGGATGGCATAAAAAAACTCACAGCATCACGTGGAAATGAGAACACATCTTACCAAAACCTTTGGGACACAGCAAAAGCAATGCTTAGAGGTTAATTTATAGCAATAAACGCACACATCAAACAAGAAGAAAGGGTCAAAATCTAACACCCATGGAATCGCCATGAAGCAGACGCGTGTGCAACTGCTTAGATATGATTGGTGCACATATCGGCTTTGTGACCCCTCCCATCAGGTTTTACAGGCCTATAAATATGGAAATTAGGGAACCCTGGAACGTTGAGTCAGATAACATGTGGGGGCCATCTTTGGAACTTTGTTGTTGTTAGTCGTCCTTGAGTCGGCTCCAGCTCATGGCAACCTTATACATAATAGAACGAAGTGTTGCCTAGTCCTACGCTATACTCATGATTTTTAATATGTTGGAGTCCATTGTGTGGCTATTGTGTCAATCCACCTCATTGAGGGTTTCCCTCATTTTCGGTGACCCTCTAATTTACCAAACACGACGTCCTTTTCTAGGGATTGGTCTTTCCTGATACATGTCCAAAGTAAACAAGACAAAGTCTCGCTACCCTTGTTTCTCAGCTTCAGTCTGGTTTTGTTTCTTCTAAGACTGATTTGTTCTCCAGGACTTAGACAGTCCTCAAATATGAGTTGCTGGCATTTTGTGGCCAGAACTGGGGCTTAGAGTCATAATTCATATTATAGTTCTAAGGTCAGTTGTTGTTGGTTGCCAACAAGTCAACTGTGACTCATGGCGACCCAAAATGAGCAGAATGGAACTGCTCCATAGGGTTTTCAAGGCGGTGGCCTTTCAGAAGCAGATCTCCAGGCCTGTCTTATGAGGTGTCTCTGAATGGGTTCGGATCGCCAACCTTTCTGCTAGTAACCGATCACGTAACCATTTGCACCATCCAAGGATTCCTCTAATGTCAGTAACAGAATGATATACAACATCCCCAGTCTCTCATTACCCCGTGAAGGGCTGTACTTGGGCTGCGTGCAACTGGATGAACCCCTGCTGCTCTGCTTCTTTAGAGGATACAGGTAACTTCTACCTGAGAGTATCACAGTGGGGGCTTCTGTGGACATGAGAATGGCCTTGCCAGGGCAGATGAATAAATACTTTGCAGTAGTTCATACCAATGCATACTGTCTTAGTCATCTAGTGCTGCTGTAACAGAAACACCGCAAGTGGATGGCTTTAACAAAGAGAAGTTAATTCTGTCACAGTCTAGTAGGCTAGAAGTCCAAACTCAGGGCATCAGCTCCAGGCGAAGCCTTTCTCTCTCTGTCAGCTCTGGAGGAAGGTCCTTGTCATCAATGTTTCCCTGATCAAGGAGCTTCTCAGGCAATGGGACCCCAGGTCCAAAGGATGCTCTCTGCTCTCGGTGTTGCTTTCTTGGTGGTATGAGGTCCCCCATCTCTCTGCTCTCTTCTCGCCTTTATACTTCAAAAGAGATTGGCTTAAGACACAATCTAATCTTGTAGATCTCATCAATATAACTGCCACTAATCCATCTCATTACATCATAGTGTTAAGATTTACAACACATAGGGAAATCATATGAGATACAAGATGGTAGACAATCACACAATACTGGGAATCATGACCTAGCCTCATTTGGAGATATTTTTGGGGGACACAATTCAATCCATGACACATACCAAAGCCATAGTATGTGCTGGAAACCTTTGGGAGACTGAGATATTGAGCAGCCCCAGGAGGGCAATTGGGAGAGAAGCAGAGGACTCATCCAGCAGACAGTCTAGTTTGTCTGTCCTCCAACAGGCAATTAACAGAAAACTCAACACAAAAGCCCAATAAACACATGAAAACCAGGGCGCCAACCACATATACATTCTCCCCCTATTCCTTAGCAATGATACCCCAGTTTTGGTTGGAGTAGCAACTACTTGTTAAAAATTTTATTTCCTAGTTTCCCTTGTAGTTAGGAATGACCACGTGTATAACTTCTGATACAGGCATCACGCCTTCTTGGCGGTTCCTTTTTCTGTTCCCTGACCAGAATGCAGGAGTGAGGTTGGGGATAAGACAGTCGTGTTAGGATCACGAAGAAACCATGAGGATGGCAGAATGTAGAGAAAGAAGGAGGCTGGAGATTGCTGACAATGTGAGTCCCTGATGAAGCTCTAGCTGGCTGGCGATGGATGCTTATATCATTAAAATGAACTTCTGTTGAAGTGATCATTGTTAGATTTTGTTACTCACAGCCACTTGAACTCCTAATTGATACAGTATGAAACAATCTCTTTTGTCCATTTCTATGGTCTATGCCTTAAATTATTTCTTATAGGTATTAATATTGCTATGCTAGCTAGTTATTATACAACATTCACCTGGTACATCCTTTTTTATTCATTTATTTTTAACCTTTATGTTTTGGTTTGAATATGCTTTTGGTGTCCCACCATATTTAATGTGTGTTTGTTATGCAACGTATTGTTATATTTTTAATACCCAATTCAACTGTCTCGAACTCCTTGCAGATAAAATTAATCTGTTTACACATTTTTTTACATATTTTTATATACATTTAAACTTATTTTTAACTACTTGTTCTAGGTTTCCTGTTTACTGTGCTTTCTCTTTATTTCTATTTTTTCCCTTTATAACTTCTACTGAATCAAAAATATTTTTTACTATTTTCACTTATCCATTACATTTCTTTCTATTTCTTATTTATTATTGCTAATAAATACACATACTGAAATTAAATGTATTTAGCAAAGTGTAAAGTTAATGAATAAGACGAGGACCTTAGTATAGTTTAACTCTTCTCCAAGCTATTCCACTTCCATCTCACGTGGTATTGTCTGGCATTTTATTTCTAGATTTTGTGAAATAAATATTTTTTCTTCCTTTTATTATTTTTATCACACGTACTTATTCAAATGGTTTTTATTTTTATTTTTTTTAATTGGCATACAGTGAAATCAACTGTTTTATTATTTTGGTGCCCAGTTGTATGAATTTTGCACATGGCATAGATTTCTGTAATCACCCCCACAATCAGGATACAAATGCCTTTCTTTGCTGTCTCTTTATAGTCAGACACTGCCCCCTCCCTTAACTGCTGGGAACCTGTCCTCAACCACTATATCAAAACCAAAAACCCCACACCATCGACCCAATTTGACTCACAGTGACCCCATAGGGTTTCCAAGGCTATAAATCTGTAGGAAAGTAGACTGCCACACCTTTCTCCCATGGAGGCACTGGTGGTTTCCAAACGTCAACCCTTCGGTTAGCGGTCCATCACTTTAAACATTGTGCCACTATAGTGTGCCTTTTCTGAGAATGTTGTATAAGTGGAATAAAAAATATGCAACCTCGGCCACCTAAGATGCATCAGTTGGTTCCAACCACCTGGAGTAAAGGAGAATGAAGAACACCAAAGACACTAGGAAAGTATTAGCCCAAGAGACAGAAAGGCCACATAAACCAGAGACTTCATCAGCCTGAGACCAGAAGAACTAGATGGTGCTCGGCTACCACCAACGACCACCATGACAGGGAACACAACACAGAGTCCTGGATGGAGCAGGAGAAAGGTAGGGTGCAGAACTTAAATTTTAGTAAGAAGACCAGACTTAATGGTCTGACTGAGACTGGAGGTACCCAGGAAAGCATGGCCCCTGGATTCTCTATCAGCCCAGAACTAAAACAATTTCCGAGTCCAACTCTTCAGGCAGGGATTGGACTGGATTGTGGGACATAACATGTTACTCATGAGGAGTGTGCCTCTTCGGTCAAGTAGATACAAGAGACTAAACGGGCAGCTTCTGTCCGGAGATGAGATGGGAAGGCAGAGAGGGTTAGGAGCTGCTTGAGTGGACATTGGGCATCAGGGGTGGAAAGGAGTGTGCTGTTACAGAATGAGGAGAGCAATCACAGTCACATAACAATATATGTATAAATTTTTGTTTGGGAAAAATTAAAAATATGCAACCTTTTGAAACTAGCTTCTTTCACTAGCATAATGTCTTTGAGGTTCATCCCTGAAAGAGTCCCCATCTGTAGGAAAACCAAACATCCTTCCAGTGGCCTACTGGCTCCAGGTGATCTGGCTCTCTGTTCCCCATGTGCCCTCCTCTGCTTCAGCGCTCTGTCACTCCCTCCCTCCACCACGCGAGCTTCCTTATCTTCCTCAAAGAAGTCAGGCACAGTCCCCCACTGCCTGGAACTCTATTCTCTAAGAGGTTGTGTGGTGTGCTTCTTCACCTCCTTCAGGCTGTATTCACCTTCTCAATGAATCCTTTCCCGAGCACACTGTCCCTGAAACTGATGGTTCCTGTCGCTCTTTGTTGCTGTGTTTTTATCCTTAGCACATATCACTCTCTATCTGCTATGGATTGAATTGTATCCCCCCAAAAGATACGTTGAAGTCCTAACTCCTGGGTGGCGCATACAGGTAAGCACGCGACTGCTAGCTGGAATTTTGGTGGTACGAGCCCACCCAGAGGCGCTTCAGAAGACCGGCCTGGAGATCTGCTTCTGAAAGATTACAGCCTTGAAAACCTTATGGGCCAATTCTGCACACAGAGGGTCACCATGAGTCCGAATCAACTCGACAGCAACTAACAGCAACAATGACAATCCCTGGTACCTGTGAAGGTGACCTTACTTGGAAACAGGGTCTTTGAAGATGTTATCAGTTCACATGAGGCCATATCCTAATCCAATCTGAGGGGTGTCATTATAAAAGAGACACAGAGTGACAGATGGAGGAAGAATGGTCATACGAAGATCCATCTACAAAGTCAAGGAATACCTGGGGCTACCAGAAGCTGGGAGAGTCGAGAAAGGACCTTCTCCCTTGAGACTGGCCAACACATGGATTTGGACTTCTAGCTTCCAGAACTGTGAGACAATGGATTTTTGTTATGGCAGCTGTAGCAAACTAACACACTACCATCCTCTACATTTTACTTCTTTTTATTGAGTGCTTATTCAGTATTCAACTCCCCATGTGAGCTGGTCCAAATGGTCTGTTTTAGATGACTCATTGTTTCTAGTTTTTAAGTTCTTCCCTTCCTCCCCCTTCCCTTCCATAGAAGGTTATCTGGGAGTGTGGCTGTGGCTTCCTGCATCCTAACGGTGGGGAGGAGAGAGAAAGAAGAATCATCAGATCTACGCAGAGAGCCCACAATCTCACCGGTGGGGTGGCTGGACTGGTCCACTCCCTGGTCCCATCTGGCCTTTGGGAGCGATATGCTACCGCTCTTCTTTGGAGTCCATGCCCCCAGCCAGGGGACCCCCACCTCAAAATCTTTTCCTGTGAACGAAGGCCCTAGCATTCCACAGATGTGCTCAGAGTTCCTTCGTTGGAGCCTGTGGGAACGCCTTCCCTCCTGCTACATAAGAATGTATGATTTATGCATTTCTTAGGGGGTGCAGATTATACAAATGATGTATTATGTCATGGATTCCCAACCCTGCTTCTGTCAGTATTTATTTGAGAGTCTGATGCCCTGTCATAAAAATGATATGAACAGTAACAATGAAAATTTATTAGGACTAGTTGAAACAATAAGATGGAGAATTAGTTGAAACAATAAGATGCAGAATTTGTTGAAACAATAAAACCCAAAGTGTTTTTCTTTTTAAGGAGAGAAAGAAATTTAGTATTCACATGGGATGGAAACTAAATCCTTCATGGTGAATTCTGATCTAACAAACGTAGCAAAGCAATATAACAGCATGCTTACCATCCTCAAAATGGATTACATTTCCAAGTAAACATTTTCTGAACTGCCATATATAGCAATTCTCACTGCCAAGTTCTAAGTGAAGTACTTTACAGTGAGGTAAGATTAAGTAAATTAATATATGTAGAGCATTTAGGATTGTGCCTTGCATACTGTACACACCATCTGTGCAAGCAATTATTATTAATTATAGAACACAAAGCTGTGTATTACATTATACTTTTTACTTTCCACATGAAAAAATCATTTAGAGTAACATTCCTCTGTAACTCTACCAATTCTATCCCATCTAGCAGTTATTTTAAAACTTTTTAAGGCCTAAATGAACATGTTGTTCATACTGATACACATACTGATACACATACACTGATACGCATACTGATACACAGTTGAAGTTTCTGATTATGCCACATTTTAGCCAGGATTCAGCTAAATCCTTACATTTAACTGGCATAACTTCCACAGCTAAGGCTGGTCAAAGCCAAAATATGAGCAGATGATCTGCCAACACAACTTCAATATTTACGATTCAATGACATTCATTACCTTTTTAATGTTGTACCACCATTACTGCTCTCTTCATCCAAAAACATTCCACCACCATTAACGTAAACTCGATGCCTGTGCCCATCAACAGATGAATGGATAAACAAACTGCTGTACATACATACAGTGGAATACCACGCAGCTATAAAGAATAACGATGAGTTTTTGAAATATAACATGGATGAATCTGGAGGACATTATGCTGAGTGAAATAAATCAATCACAAAAGGACAAATACTGTATGGCCTCACTTTTCTAAAAAGACAAGAATAGGTATACATACAGAAAGCAATTTTCTTTAGCGGTTTCCAGGGATGGGAGGAGGAGGGGGTGGGAATTACTTTCGAGATAGTAGACGCTTGTGATTTTTAGCGATGGGAAAGACAAAATCCAATATGGGTCAAGTCTGTACAACTTGACCAAGGTAAATGATGACACTAAGAAGTACACAAGAATAAGAGACAATTTTGGTAAATGCTACAACATATACAATTTTGCAACAACAGTATTAACAACCAAAAAATATGTGTGTAGTTACATAAATAGATGTGTATGCATATATGGGTATAGGAAGGCACATGTTGGGTGTGCATGTATAGGTGTATCTGTAGGCATATGTATATATGTTTGTGTGTGCTGCATATATATTCATATATGTGATACAGCACATGGGGGTAGAGTTACAGATATTTCTTAGACATGACCATACACCTTGCAGGATTGGTTTACTGAGTTTGAAAGCTTAGGACCCTAGTCTTGTGGAACAACTAAGTCAATTTGCATAAAATAGTTCATAAGGATAATGTCCTACATTCCAGTTTGGTGAGTAGTATCTGGGGCCTTAAAAGCTTGCAAGTGGCTGTGTAAGATACAATTATTGGTCTGTACTCATCTGGAGCAAAAGAGAAAGAAGAAAACCAGACACTCAAAGAAGAAACAGGTCTACAGGACTAACAGCCCACACGACCCACAGCCTCATCTATCCTGAGATCAGAAGAACTAGATGGTGCCCGGCTACCACTACCAATCATTCTGACCAGGGACAAAATAGTTGGTCTCAGATAGAATGGGAGAAAAATGTAGAACAAAACTGAAATTCCTAAAAAAAGCCAGACTTACTGGATCAGTACAGACTGGAGGAACCCCCAAGACTATCGCCCTGAGATATCAATTAAACTTGGAACTGCAGCCACTCCCAGAGGTCAACTTTCAGCCAAATAATAGATTGGCTTATAAAATAAACAATATCACCCGTGAGTGCTGTGCAAGTATTAAATAATCATCTATATGAGACCAAACGGTCAACATTTACCCTAAAGCAAAGATGAGAAGGTAAGTGAACGGGGCAAAGAAGCTAGAGTAACAGAAGTAGAACAATCAGAATGGAAATAATGAGAACGCTGGCACATTGCAAAAAATGTAACCAATGTCACTGAACAGTATGTGTAGAAATTGTTAAATGGGAACATAATTTGCTGTGTAAACTTTCACCAAAAGCACAGTAAAATATTATAAACTAACAAACAAACAAACTCAATGCCCCTCAAACAAAAACTCCACTTTCCCCTTCCCTCCCACACCTGGTAACCATTAATAGTCTTTGGTTCTATATATTTGCTTATGTCATACACGTGAGATTCAATGTAGACTGTTTCAGGACTCCTGCTTTTCCAGGAGCTTAGGCAGTGTTTGGCCACAATACAATGGTCTATTTTAGCTTGAAAGTTCACAAGGATGATAATTCCATCAGTTGACTGTCTCCAATAAGTGCCCCCTGGGATACAGAACTATGTGAATGTGTGTGTGTATGAAGGGGGAGGGGGAGGGCTTGGGAGGCAGCAAGGAGGTAGGAAGCTCACTGCCCAAAGAAAGTCCTAACACTCCAGCAAGAGAAGCCCTGCTGAGCACAGCTTCCTGCCAGTGCCTCCCTGTCTTAGTCATCTAGTGCTGCTATAACAGAAATACCACAAGTGGATAGCTTCAACAAAGAGAAATCTATTCTCTCACAGTCTAGTACGTTACAAGTCCAAATTCGGGGCGTCAGCTCCATGGGAAGGCCTTCTCTGTTGGCTCTGGAGGAAGGCCCTTGTCATCAGTCTTCCCTTGTTCTGGGAGCATCTCAGCACATAAACCTCAGGTCCAAGGGACGTGCTCTGCTCCTGCACTGCTTTCTTGGTAGTATGAGGTCCCCCAACTCTCTCTTTGCTTCCCTTTCCTTTTATCTCTTGTAAGATAAAAGGTGGTGCAGGCCACACCCCAGGGAAACTCCCTTTACATTGGATCAGGGATGTGACCTTAGTGAGGGTGTTACAATCCCACCCTAATCCTCTTTAACATAAAATTACAATCACAAAATGGAGGACAGCCACACAATACTGGGAATCATGGCCTAGCCAGATTGATACACACATTTTTGGGGGGACGTAATTCAATCCATGACACTCCCCTCCCCTCCTCTCCATCATGCAGCCAGGGAAAACTGACCCATCCCCCCTCTGAAGTCCCACCCTTGCTTCAAGTCAAGGGTTATTCCATTGCCCTAAGTGAAGGAAAAGTCTACCAAGGAGTGGGGAATTCTAGAGCACATCCATACTAAGTTGAGTTGTATTCTTCAAAAGGACATGTTCAAGTCCTAACCCCTGGCACCTGTGAAAGTGACCTTATCCGGAAATAGGCTCTTTACAGATGTAATCAAGATAAGATAAGATCATGCTGAATCCGGGGGGGGCCCTAATTCAATGAATGGCAGCCTTATAAGAAGAGGACAGTTTGGACACAGAGACAGACGTGAGGGGGTGACACCATATGACAACGGAGGTAGCAGTTGGAGTGGTGCATCTACAAGCCAAGGATTGCAGGCAACCACCAGAAGCTAGGAAGAAGCAAGGAAGGATCCTCCCCTAGAGCCGTCAGAGAGAACATGGCCCTGCCCACACCTTAATTTTGGAATTGTGCCCTCCAGAAACGTGAGAAAAGACATTTCTGTTGTTTTAAGCTGCCCATTTTGTGACACCTTGTTATGGCAGTCCCAGGACACTAATACAGAGTCCCTCTTGTAGACGTGGTCATGGCTGGGCATGAGACCTTGACCTGTTGCTGTCATTTTCCTTGCCAGCCCAAGGGAGAAGCCAACAGCCAAAATGGCAAGTATTGTATGATCCCACTTATAGGAAATAGCTAGAATAGGCAAATGCATAGAGACACAAGTTTATTAGCGGTTATCAAGGGCTGACAGGAGGCTGGATGGCGTAAGCAGTTTGTGATCAGCTGCTAACTGAAAGGTTGGTGGTTCAAACCTACTCAGCAGCTCCACAGAAGAAAGGCCTGGTTGATTTGCTTCTGTAAAGATTACAGCCAAGAAAACCCTATGGAGCTGTTCTGAGACCCCAGCCTCCGGGCACCATTACCAACCCCCAACTTGTAAGTAAAGTAGCATGAGCCACCTCCTCTTCTAACTGCTTTCTCCAGATGTTTTTCAGGCAATTGGTCAACTTCCTGCCCAAGATAAGAAAAACAAGAGGCTGGGGTCTGCAGACCACAGAACCAGTTAAGACCAAATCTGGCCCATCTGACGTGCTTGGAACCATCAACCCCTCCTCTGGGTGACCCTGGACCTTTTCTCCTGCCGGATGGAACCAAACGTTAGTGGCCCAAGATTAGGGGAAGACTTTCAGAAGTGCACGCCTAAGATCTGGTTTGTGAGACTCACTCCCTCCCTCTTTTGGACTGAGCAAGCGCAGACGACCACGCCACCTTAGGAACGTCTTTTTTGGACCAGACCAATCAACGACCTTGCTCCTTTCCCCAGGACCCTCCCTCAAATAAATACTGTTTCAGCCATTGTTCAGGGAGCCATCTTGGCAACCAAGTCCTGGTGAGCTCCTTTGCTTGGCCAACCAAATAGAGCTTCTTCTTTCGCTTTCACCTGTTCTGTGTCTCTCTGGCTACGCCAGCCGACCTGGAACAGTCCGATTACAGTTCTACTCTGTAAAACATGGAGTTGCCATGAGTGGGGGGCCGACTCGATGGCAGCTGACAACTCCACTACCACAGCCAAGGGCCGGGAGGAGTGGAAATAGGGAGTTATTGCTTAATGAATACTGAATTTCTGTTTGAGGTGATACAAATCTTTTGGAAATGGATAGTGGTGATGCCCTTTGCCGGCAAGTCGATCCAACTCATAGAGCTGTACAAAATGGTGAATATAATTAATGTCACTGAGTTGTACACTTAAAAATGGTTAAAATGGCAAAAAAATTTGTTATGTGTGTTTTACCACGATAAAATTTTAATAAATAGTTTTAAAAAAATCCTCATGCAGGTGGTCAACTTTCCAAGTCCAAATTTGTGAGTCCAAATCTCACATTTAATAGATATTTCGGCTGTGTACAGGAGTCTAAGTTCAAAATAATTTCCCCTTTGAAGGAAAACATATTTACTAGTCTTGAAGTGTCAATCAAGAAGAATTGAATTGAGTCTTACTTAATATTGGCAATATTGTTCGCTACTTTGTTTAAAGAGATGACCTTGGGGCTTTAGTATGGGGACAACCACCTCCGTTGCTGGCTGCTACCTTCTTGTTTGAGATTAAGCAGAATGTATGATCCCCAGATGGCCCCTTTTGTTGTTTTTTAGCAAGGCCATGCGTTTGTGCATTTAAAGAATAGGTTTTATCCTATTTCAGTGAGATTTGTAAGGGAAGAAATATGCTTGGGACACCATCTTGAATTGGGAGCCCTAAAGTGTTTTTATCAATACGTAGACTTGTGCAAGTCCTTCCTGTGCTCAGCATACTGAGCTTAGAAAAAAATGTGAGTTTGTGGAAGGGTAAATTGTTTAAAGACTGTACTTATTACTAGAATGTTCTGAGAAAAAAGAAGAAAATAAAGACTCGTGTTTGTATTTTTTATTGTCTTACCTAGGGAATATCTGAAAAAAATCACTATCACTAACTCATTCCAATCATATTGTTTTCCCAAAAGAGAAAAAAGAAAAGGAAATCCCAGATAACATTGTTTTCCTTTGCAAGACCAACTCCTTCCCTTAGTATAGATGTAGTTGATTATAGCTATTGATGTACCAGTTAACATTTGGCGACTCAGGATTATAGTGACTCTCTACACTATTACAGGTTGTTGAATATAATTACTATTGTCATTAATAGTAAGTGTTTTATGAGTACCTCCTATGTATGCAACGTGATGTTTCAGAATGCAGGAGATACAACATTTGAATGGGGTTCATGCCTGAAAAAAGCATATGGTCCAGTTGGAAAGATGATATTAAAGGTCCTTGACATAGTTGGAGATAATAAATTGTGTGATTTTCTGACAATAAGAGATTAACAGGGACTCAGGACTTTAGCGCAATAATGATCTAAGGTATTTAGGAAGGAGAGCCCTGGTAGTGCAATGGTTAAACACTGACCTACTAACCGTAAGGCCAGTGGTTCGAACCCACCAGCCAATCTTCAGGAGACTAGACCTGGCAATCTGCTAACATAAAGATTGCAGCCTAGGAAACCCTATGAGGCAGTCGCATAGGGTTGCTATGAGTCGAAATCGGCTTAACAGCACACAACAACAACAAAGTATGTAAGCTGGTCCTTGAAAACTAATTAGTATTGAAACATGAAATTCAGCTATGTGGGATGTATTTGTTATCAATTGCTGCATGACAAATTACCAAAAACTTAGCAGCCTAAATCAACACACACTTATTATCTCACAGGTTCTGTGGGCTAGGAATCTGGGTGCAGCTTAGCTGAGTGATCTGACTCAGGGTCTCTCACAAGGCTGCAATTAAGGTGCAGGCCAGGGCTGGGGTCTCATCTGAAGACTCAAAAGGGAAAGAAGGAGAAGGTCCATCTTCAAGCTCATGTACATGGCTCTTGGCAGGATTCAGTTCCTTGAGGGTTGTTGGCTTGAGGGCATCATTCCTTGCTGGCAGTTAGTCAGAGGCTGCCCTCAATTTCTTGCCAGGTAGAGCCTCTCCAACATGGCAGTTTTCTTCTTCAAAGTCAGCAAGACAGAGAACCTGCTAACAAGATGGAAATTCCTATCTTATGTGACCTCATCTTGGAAATGGCATCCCATCACCTTTGCTGTCTTCTATTGGTTAGATGCAAGCCACAGGTCCTGCCCACACTCAGGAGAAGGTAATTACATGAGGACTGCATCTACCACGCCAGAAAAAGATTACTTTTATATGGAGCACAGCACAAACAAAGCCATGGAGGCCTGGGACCATGAGTAGACTGGTCAGACCAAATCCAGGGATAGTGTACTAGGGACTCGTGGCAGGTCTAGATAAGGAGAGGAAGCACAAGATCAGTGGCTGCAAAGCTTGCACTAGGTGTGGGAGGCTTCACACCACCCCATGTGATGCAAGTACACCATAAAAAATACCCACATGGATCTCCTGATCCATGCCAAAAACATTTAACTTAAATCTAATCAAAGCTTTAGAACTAACTTCCAGTTTACAGGAAATACGGGGACAGAAGAACAAGTGAAATGACAGACACCAGAAGAAAACAATCTGCAAAAACCTTAAAGTCAGGTACTGGCCTGGTCTCTTCAGCACGTCAGTGTCTTGAAGATTAGGATGGGGGAAGGGCGAAATCAGATGAAAACCTAATGCAATGCGTAATCCTAAATTGGATCTTGATTCTAAAAAAGGCAACTGTAGAAGACATTTGGGGTGTACAGTGGGGGAACTGTGGATATGGATTGGGAGGAAATTATTGTCTTAGTCATCTAATGCTGCGGTAACAGAAATACCACAAGTGGATGGCTTCAACAAAGAAAAATTTATTCTCTCAAAGTCCAGTAAGCTACAAGTCCAAATTCAAGTCATCAGCTCCAGGAGAAGGCTTTCTCTCTCTGTTGGCTCTGGAGGAAGATCCTTGTGATGCATCAGTCTTCCTTTGGTCTGGGAGCATCTCAGCACAGGAACCTCAGGTCCAAAGGCCTTGCTCTGCTCCCGGCACAGCTTTATTGGTGGTATGAGGTTCCCCTGTGTCTCTGCTCACTTCTCTCTTTTATATCTCAAAAGAGATTGCATTAAGACACTATCTAATCTTGTCAACCTCATCAGTATAACCTCATCACAATGATAGAATTTTCAACACCTAAGGAGATCACATATAACCTTATCATAGTGATAGAGTTTACAACACATAAGGAAATCACATCAGATTTACAAAATGGTACACAATCATACAATACTGGGAATCACGACTCAGCCAAGCTGACAGATATTTTTGGGGGATACAATTCAATCCATGAAAATTCTATTAAAAAAACCAACCAAACCTATTGCCGTCGAGTCGATTCCAACTCATAGTGAGCCTATAGTGACCCTATATCAAAGAATTATTAATTCTGTTAGGTATGATAATGGTTATATAGGACAAAAACTCTTATTTTTTGGATTTTCAAGCTGAACTGTTCAGTGTTGAAGTGTCATGAAAGCTATAATCTATTTTCTAATGGTCCAGAAAAAATATATCTATAGTTTTATGTTGGGAGGGCATGCCAGAAAAATAAAATAAAACTTGGGAACTTGATATTACTCTCAAATAGACTTTCCTATAAATGCAAAAAAAAAAAAAAAAAAAAAAGCATCTTTGTTGTGTGTCTTAGTCGATCTGTGTATTTCCCCTAAAATCAGCCTCGTGCTTTGCTCAAACTAATTACTCCCATAATGTATTGGTGAATCAGAAGGGTTCAAAGGCATTAGGCATCCTTCTGGCTGCCCATAATAGGAGACTGACTAAAAGTGGCTTAAATAAAGAAGGGCTTATTCTTCTCACATAACAAGAAGTCTGGAGGTAGGCATTTCCTGGTGCAGGCTCAGCTGCTCGGTGATGCCTTCAGGGAAACAGGATCTTTCTATTTATCTGCTCCATCATCCTTGTTTTGATGGATTTCATATTCATGTTTGGCAGCTCATGGCTGTAAGTAGCTGCTACAGTTAGAGACATCTTATTTGCACCCAACCAGAAGATGGGAAATGGGCATTAGTCACATCCTTCTTTACCTGGTAGCCCTTCCAAGGGATTTTCACTGACATGTCTTTGGCCATAAATGAGTCACATGGCACACTTAGCTGCAAGGGAATCTGAGAAACAATCACTTAACTACTCTAATTAATGTGCTCATCCGCTACCTGAAATGTTGGAGGTTCAAGTCCACCCAGAGGCAGCTGGGAAGAAATCCCTGGTGATCTACTTCCAAAAAGTCAGCCACTGAAGAGCCTGTGGAGCCCAGTTCCACTCTGACACACATGGGGTTGCCATGAGTCAAAATTGACTCGATAGCAATGGGGAAAAAATATTCTCTAAAGGCAAGCAAAGGAGAAGGGGGTTTTGAATTGGATTCTGGATGAGCTAGGAACAGGTTTTTCCTCTGACATTTTCCTACAATATCTAAATGCATCTTCTAAATAGATTTGTTTGCAGGTATTTATGTAAAAATTCAGGAAAACAAAATAATTGAAAAAATTTTAATTCAAAAAATTATTGAAGTTAGTATAGATAGAGCATTAATCCCTTCACAAACATTTAACAAGCCACTGACTATACAGCAAGCATTGAGCTAAAAGCCCAGGAGACAAAGATAAATAAGGGATGTGCTCCATCCTTAGACAGTTGGCAGGACAGTACTGGAAACAGCCTTGTACAGAAATAATTATAATATAATGTGTGAAAGATTCTATAGTAGAAACGCTGAATAGGTAGTGATAACCTAGTCTGACACCACCTTTTGTCCATTTGTCCTACTGTGGTGGCTTTTATTTTGCTATGATGCTGGAATGCTACCAGTATTTCAAATACCAGCAAGGTCACCCATGGTGGAGATGTGATGGTTTAGGCAGAGTTTCCAGACTAAGGCAGGTTAGGAAGAAAGCCCTAGTAATCTACTTCCAAAAATTGGCCAGTGGAAGCTCTATGGATCACAACAGAGTGTTGTCCAATATCGTGCTGGAAGATGAGCCCCCTAGGTTGGAAGGCACTCAAAATGCACAGTGGTTGCAACAAGGGACTCGAGCATACGAACGATCGTGAAGATGGTGCAGAAATGGACAGTGTTTTGTTCTGTTGTACGTCGGATCACCATGAGTCAGAGCTGACTTGAAGTCAATGAACAAGAACAACTGCAGCAGTAACAACCTAGCCTGGGGACTCAGAAATGTTTTAGAGAAAATTCTAGTCCACCAGGTGGAAGAGAAGGAACAGCACAAGCAAAGACATAGGGTTGGGTACAGCTTAGCACCCAAAGGAACTGCAAACAGTTTCATGTGGTCACTGTTATGAGGGATTTGTATATATCCCCATTGTCATGGATTGAGTTGTGTCCCCCAAAAATATCTCAGCTTGGCTGGGTCAAGATTCCCTGTGTTGTATGACTGTGTAATCTGATGTGATTTCCCTATGTGTTGTAAACTCTACCACTACGATAAGGTTATATGTGATCTCCTTACATGTTGTAAATTCTATCACTGTGATGAGGTAATACTGATGAGGTTGACAAGATTAGATAGTGTCTTAATGCAATCTCTTTTGAGATATAAAAGAGAGAAGCGAGCAGAGACACAGGGGACCCTTATACCACCAAGAAAGCTGTGCCGGGAGCAGAGCGCGTCCTTTGGACCTGAGGTTCCTGCGCTGAGATGCCCCCAGACCAAAGGAAGACTGATGCATCACAAGGACCTTCCTCCAGAGCCAACAGAGAGAGAAAGCCTTCTCCTGGAGCTGATGCCCTGAATTTGGACTTGTAGCTTACTGGACTGTGAGAGAATAAATTTCTCTTTGTTGAAGCCATCCACTTGTGGTATTTCTGTTGGAGCAGCACTAGATGACTAAGACACTCATTTCTCAGCTTTGCAGAAAACGTGCCAGACATGGAGTTAAAAGCCTACTTCAAGCTCTGCTGCTGATTAGCTGTGTGAGATGGAGTTTGAAATTTAACTCAGGAAGCCCCTGTATTTATCACTACAATCTTACAACGTTCCTAATCCTGTAAGAAGAACACATGCTTTGTACACTGTTTCTTAAGGGTGTAGCTGACCTTGTAGTTGGAATTGCATGCATCTGTTAGCACTTGGTATGTTTTTTTGTAGAACAAGCCAGACGTAACTTACTATGGCAAATTTGTACCTGGAAATTGTGGCGATGTGATGGCAGACAAGTGCTGCATCTGTCCAGGAAAACCTTGCCAAATTGTAAAGCAAACCTGAGTTTTGTGCGCTGGGATTTCCTAGCTCAACGCTGGCTTCCCAGTTACCGGCAGCATCAAAACAATTCATCAACAAAAGGGAAATATTTTTAATCAGGAAATATTGAAATAATATTTTATCTTCCACCTTGGGAGAGAGAGATTATACAACATCACCAGCACTTTCATTTTATTATTATTATTATTTTAAATAGAGAGACTTCCCTGCTCCTTTTTGGTCACTTAAGCTTTGTGGTGGTGGCTTAAACATTTTCTTTTATTTCATGACATTATGGGAAAGGTGCTTTTGGAGTCACAGTTTAGTTATAAACGACTCTCCACAACTGTTTTTTATTTCCATTTTGTTTCACTGAGGATGTAAATTGAACTTTAGTGGTATTGTGCTTTGTTCTTTCTTTGTGGAAATGTGTTCTGAATTAAAGTCCACGCATAAGCCAGAGCAGTCCCAAATATTGCCCTTCAGCGTTTGAATGGCCTGAGAGCCAAGAAAAGATGAAGAATGTGGTTTTATGACCCACAGATGGTATAATGGGTGTCATGGATGGTTTTACGTGGGGAGGTCATGGGTTCAGTCTCCATCTGGAGTGGCCTCAGAGCCACTTTATATCTAAATGGGTAAAGATGGGATACTGGGCAGAAAACATAACCACCTGCGGAAAAAGAGAGACATTGCCTCCCCAACCTAACCATTACAATCCTGATTCATGCCTGTGCGTCCATTAGACCAATTCACTCAACTGCGTGAAGCAGTGTTGCCTTTGACTCACGAATGATTTCCCCACAATCTTCTGTCTCTATCAACTTTACCTTTGCTAAGATTCTTGAGGGAGTCCCTGTGTGTGCAAACAGTTAACGAAATCAGCAGCTAACTGAAAGATTTGCAGTTCGAGTCCACCCAGAGGCACCTCAGAAGAAAGGATTAGCGATCTACTTTGATAAATCAGCCATTGAAAACCCAGTGGAACACAGTTCTACTCTGACACACATGGAGTCGCCATGAGTTGGAGTCAAATCGATGGCAACTGGTTAAAGATCCTTGAAGCAGCTTCTTCCCCTGTTGATTACTGGGACACCCAGGTCATCCTCTGACTTTTAGGAAAGAATATCTTACGGGCATCCCTATACTGGATTCCTTGGAGAGGAAATAACCAAAAGAAAGTTTCCGAGACAATTTTCTCCTTCTCACCAGAGTAGACAAAAATCCAGAGCAATGGTATTTGATTTCACCTCTGTTATGGGCCAAATGGTGTCCCCCCCAAAATAGTTTGAAGTCCTAACCCCTCTCCCTGTGCATGTGACCTTGTTTGGAATAGGGTCTTTGAAGATGTTAAGTTCATATGAGGTCATACAGAGTAGGATGGGTCTTAATCCAATATGAGTGATGTCCTTATGAAAGAGGAGAAGAGGTACAGAGGGAAGACCACCATGTGAAAGTAGAGGCAGGGATTGGAGTGATGTGGCAACAAGCTAAGAAATGCCTGGGCTCCCAGAAGCTGGGAGAGACAAGGAAGGATCCTCCCCTAGAGCCTTCAGAAAGAACCTGTCCCAGCTGACACCTTGATTTCAGATTTCTAGCCCCCAGAACTGTAAGACCATAAGTTTCTGTTGTTTTAAGCTACCCAATTTGTGGTACTTTGTTACTGCAACCCTGGGTAACCAATAAAAAACCAGTTTTCATGGAATCAACTGTGACTTATGGTGACTCAATGTGTGTCAGAGTAAAACTGTGCTCCATAGGGTTTTTGTAAAGTGGTGGCATCAGACTTCATCTACCCTGAGGGGGAGAATCGAGAGCAGCACAAAGCTGATCCCTATGAGATGGAGGTCAGAGATACCCCACTCTCCAACCTTTTTACCAGTTCTGACCCAGCCACTCCCCCCACGGCACTCTCTACTTCTCTCCTGGGTTTGATAATTCATTGCAATGGCCACACAGAACTCGCAGACCGTACTTACCATTATGGGGTTTATTAGGGATATAACAGGTTACAATTCAGGTTCAGGATCAACTTGGAGGTAACAGGATACAACTCAGGACAATCCTCAGTCAGGTCAGCCTCCAACCAAGCCAGCTCTCAGCTCCTTCCTGGTGGTGCCCACAGGCAGGCCCATAGCTCTGGCCTCTGCTGTCGGCCCCTGTTTCGGTTGGGTGTTACAGCTCTTTAGCTCTGCCAACACGTGCCTGGAGGCACACTACTCCGTCAGCAAGCCTCCTGCCCAAAGGCACTCAGCTCTCTCACTCTGTTGGTTGGCGAGCCCACTGCAGCCACCTCGCTCCATGGGCCAGGAAGCCCACTGCAGCTGCTTCATGCTGGTCTCCTAATTCTCGCCGCTCATGCCATCTTGCGCTATCTTCAGTGTTACGACTCTCTCCCCTGAGTCTAGGAGGTTCTCAGTGCGGGGACCCCAGGTCCAATGGACTTGCTCTGCTCCCAGCTCTTCCTCTTGATGGCAGTGAGGTCCCTCTCAACCTCTGTGAGAGTGCACATTAGACTAACCAATCCCTTTGTAGCATTGTGGCCTAGCAAACCATCTTAGCAGAACTACAAACCCAGGACCAGAAAGGCCATATATGAAGAGAAACCCTGAAGTTTTCAACAGCTGATTTTTTGGAAGTAGATCATGAGGTCTTTCTTCTGAGGTGCCTCTGGGTGGAGTAAAACTTCCAACCTTTGGATTAGCAGCCGAGCGCTTTAACCATAGCAGACGAGTGTGTTAACCATTTGTACTACCCAGGGACTCCGGAAACATTAAATAAGGCCTTTGAATAGTATTGATGTGGTAAAACCATAATGGATTTGTGGCCATGTTATTAATTCATGCATGTTTGGTAGGCTTTTAGATACGGACTGTAGAGAAACCATTTTCCTTCTTTGCCCAGAATTCCCTCAACATTAATTTCTACTCTCTTCCCCTTCCCTCCAGCCTGTGTGAGGGAGGAGGGGGAATTTTCTGGTGTGTGTTTTGGGAAGGAGAAGCTGAGCATGCCCGCCTTATTTGGGACTTTTGGAAGTAACATACTTTCTAGATATAATCATTGTGCTCTGCCATTCATAGGGGGCCAGTAGCTGCTCGAATCTGCCTGTGATTGGCTGGAGGTGGGGGAAGATATTAAAAAACCCATTAAAGGGCAGAGAAAAACGCTTTTTTCCCAATCAGACCTTATTTGAATTTCACCAGTTTTCCTACTAATGTCCTTTTTCTGTTCTGGATCAGTCCAGGATCCCACATTGCATTTAGTTGTCATGTCTCCTTAGTCTCCTCCACTCTGGGGCAGTTCCTCAGTTTTTCCTTGTCTTTCATGACCCTGATACACTTTTAAAGAGTTGTTGTTAGTTTCCGTTGAGTTGAGTCGGCTCTGACTCATGGCTACCCCATGTATAACAGAACAAAACATTGCCTGATCCTGTGCCATCTTCATGGTCTTTGGTATATTTGAGTCCGTTGTTTCAGCCCACCTCATTGAAGGGTTTCCTCATTTTCCATGATCTTCTACTTTACCAAACATAATGTCCTTTTCTAGGGATTGGTCTTTCCTGATGTTGCATCAAAAGTAATCAAGCCAAAGTCTTGCCATTCTCACTTCCACTTGTCAGTTATTTTTATAGGATGTCTCTTGATTTGGGTTTGTCTGATATTTTCTCACAATTTTGTTGTTGTTATTAGGTGCCCTTGAGTGGGTTTCAACTCACAGTGACCCTAAGTACAACAGAATGAAACACTGCCTGGTCCTGTGCCATCCTCACAATTGTTGTTATGCTTGAGCCCATTGTTGCAGCCACTGTGTCAATTCATCTCCTTGAGGGTCTTCCTCTTTTTTGCTGACCCTCTACTTTATCCAGCATGATGTCCTTCTCCAGGGATTGATCCCTCCTGATAACGTGTCCAAAGTACGTGAGACGCAGTCTTGCTGTCCTTGCTTCTAAGGAGCATTCTGGCTGTTTTTCTTCCGAGACAGATTTGTTCATTCTTTTGGCAGTCCGTGGTATATTCAACATTCTTTGCCAACACCATAATTCAAATGCATCAATTCTTCTTCAGTCTTCCTTATTCATTGGCCAGCTTTCGCATGCATATGAGGCTATTGAAAACATCATGGCTTGGGTCAGGCACGCCTTAATCTTCAAGGTGACATCTTTGCTTTTTAACACTCTAAAGAGGTCTTTTGCAGCAGATTTGCCCCAACGCAACGTGTCACTCGATTTCTTGACTCTTGCTTCCATGGGTGTTGATTGTAGATCCAAGCAAAATGAAATCCTCGACAACTTCAATCTTTTCTCCATTTATCATGATGTTGCTTATTGGTCCAGTTGTGAGGATTTTTGTTTTCTTTATGTTGAGGTGTAATCCATACTGAAGGCTGTGGTCTTTGATTTTCATCAGTAAGTGCTTCAAGTCCTCTTTACTTTCAGCAAGCAAGGTTGTTTCATCTGCATAATGCAGGTTGTTAATGAGTCTTCCTCCAGTTCTGATGCCCTGTTCTTCTTCATATAGTCCAGTTTCTCAGATTGTTTGCTCAGCATACAGATTGAATAAGTATGGTGAAAGGATACAACCCTGACACACACCTTTCCTGACTTTAAATCACGCAGTATCCCTTTGTTCTGTTTAAATGCCTGCCTCTTGATCTATGTACATGTTCTTCACAAACACAATTAAGTGTTCTGGAATTCCATAATTTGTTATGATCCATACAGTCGAATGCTTTTGCATAGTCAATAAAACACAGGTAAACATCTTTCTGGTATTCTCTGCTTTCAGTCAGGATCCATCTGACATCAGCAATGCTATCCCTTGTTCCATGTCCTCTTCTAAATCTGGCTTGAATTTCTGTTGATGTACTGCTGCATCTGCTTTTGAATGATCTTCAGCAAAATTTTACTTGTGTGTGATAATTTCCACTTTCGGTTGGATCACCTTTCTTGGGAATAGGCATAAATACGGATCTGTTCCAGTTGGTTGGCTAGGTATCTTCCAAATTTCTTGGCATAGACAAGTGAGCACTTCCAGCACTCCATTCATTTGTTGAAGAATCTCAGTTGGTATTCTGTCAATTCCTGGAATTTAGGGGCCATCTCAAGAATAGATTTGACACATTGAACATTAATGACCAAAGACAAGACGAGTTGCGGAATGACATGAACGACATCATACACGAAGAAAGCAAGAGGTCATTTAAAAGACAGGAAAGAAAGAAAAGACCAAAATGGATGTCAGAATAGACTCTGAAACTTGCTCTTGAATGTCGAGTAGCTAAGGCAAATGGAAGAAATAATGAAGTAAAAGAACTGAACAGAAGATTTCAAAGGGTGGCTCAAGAAGAGAGAGTAAAGTATTATAATGAAATGTGCAAAGACCTGGAGATCGAAAACCAAAAGGGAAGAACATGCTTGGTTGGCATTTCTCAAGCTGAAAGAACTGAAGAAAAAATTCAAGCCTCGAATTGCAATAGCGAAGGATTCGACAGGGAAAATACTAAACAACGCAGGAAGCATCAAAAGAAAATGGAAGGAATACACAGAGTCACTGTACCAAAAAGAACTGGTCGACCTTCAACCATTTCAGGAGGTAGCATGTGATCAGGAACCAATGGTACTGAAGGAAGAGGTCCAAACCGCACTGAAAGCATTCGTGAAAAACAAGGCTCCAGGAATGGATGGAATACCAGTTTTCACAATTAGAGTATGGTTATCCATTGTTAGCAAGAACACTGCAAAAGTGATGTGGTGACCTTTCCCAGTACATTGCACCATACCAGGAGTTCATCATGTTGGTGTGTCTTATTCCTGGTGATGTTAACCTTGACCACGGGGTTAAGGTCATGTCTGCTGGGTTTCTCTACTGTGCAGTGACATTATTAAAGGTGATAATATTTTGAGACTACGCAAATGTTCCACAACAATTATCACTATAATATTTGTCTAATGGTGATTTTCTGTTTCCCTTGTTCTTTCTACCTGTATTTACTAGAATTGGTTTGGAAGAAAGAGTTCATTTATTTATTCAGGTATTTATTTATATCAATATAGACTCATGGAGATTGACTGTACTCTAAGGGTTACAATACATTACTATCATTATTTATTTTTTTGTTCCAAATGTTGTCCACTGCTTCTTAAAACTGGTGCTCCACCTCTCTCCCAATGAATGTAACTGAGTGTAAAACAGTTCGAAAATCAGATGAAGCCTTTGTTTCACATTATTTAACATTCTAACAAAGTTTTCCATGGAAAAGCCACTGGATTTCTTTTCTAATATCCTAATATAATATTCTACTAATTTACCATAATTTAATAATCTATTATTAAATTTCCTAGTTGTTGAAAGTTTCATGTACGTAGAAGTTTTCGTCTGGTTTTTAAAGGAATGAAGTGCTTGACAAATAATTGTTATGTTGTTAAGTTGCACCGCATCAGCTTCGACTCATGGCAATCCTATATGGAACATAACAAAATGTTGCCGGGTCCTGTGCCAGCCTCACAATCCTTGGTATGTTCAAGCCTATTGTTGCAACCAGTCTATGTGTTCAGTGCCTTCCAACCCAGGGGGCTCATCTTTCCGCACGATATTGGACAATATCCTGTTGTAATCCATAGAGCTCTCATTAGCTATTTTGTGGAAGTAGATTGCCAGGTCTTTCTTCCCAGTCTGTCTTAGTCCGGAAGCTTTGTTGAAACCTGTCTACCATGGGTGACCCTGCTGGTATTTGAAGTACTGGTGGCACAACTTCCAGCATCATAGCAACACGCAAGCCTCCACAGTACAACAAAGGACAGATGGATGATGGTAACAAATGGTACAGGCTTATTAAGTGCTAATCATTGTTATTGCTATTATTCCTATTACTCATACGCAGTATAATTATAATAAGAAAATTTGTAAAGATTCCAGCAACAATTCATTCAGAAAAAATTCCTCATTTATAGAATGGATATAATACCTACCCAACAGAATTTTTAAAAAATTTCATGTTATTATTTTTGTTAGGTTTTAAGTGTGCCTTCTTCAAATATTTCTTTTTCAAGATTTCTCCCCTGTCTCCTGAACCAACTCTGTTAGTAATTGCGTGACTTTTTTCAAGTCTTAATAGTAATTTTTGGGTTGTCTCTGTGTGGTAGAAATAAGGATGATTTTTGTACTTGATACTGTCCTGAGTTTTTAAAGTTTTTCCACGATGGACATCTATTTCCTTCTCTTAAGAGAAAAGGTTATTTGACATACTTTGTAATGTAATGTAACACTGCTCAAAATCAAATAAAAATCTTCCTTTGTTGAAGGGACATGATACTTTCTTCCCAGTCACCATGTTGAAATGCACAGTTGCTCCCCCTAAGGCATACATACTCATTGGTTTATACATTAGAATGGTGTTAGGCAGATTATTTTGTTAGCTTGTGAAATAGACACAATTTTGTTCATAGTTCTCCTTTGAAAAAGAGTCCCACCAGGAAAAGGTGATCTGTTAAAACTTCCCCAATACAGCGAAGAATTTTAATTTACTTATGTTTTGTCTTTAAGAGCCAGGATTGCTTCAACAAACTCCCTCAAGACCATGGAGTTGTGGCCAAGTACTGGATTACATTAAACAAGCCCGAGTTTCCTTACCTTAATGTAATTGTATAGGAGTATTAGCAGTGCGTTAAAATAACACTTGTTCACAATACTTTTGTTACAATCTTAAATGGGGTTTTAACCTACATCGGTTTAGTTCACAAAACTCTATTCTACACAAGTAAAAGCTTAAAAGCTTTTTATTCAAGAGACTATTTGGAATGAAGTCATCCAGTTGGAATTCCAGTTGAGTTGAAATGAACCACATGGTTGTAAGATGTCTCTTCCTGAAGGGCTTCGGAGACCAGGGATGGTTGAGGTAAAGCCCGCCTCTGGGCATGTAGGGGAAGGGGCTGATTCCAAAAATATTCCCAGCAATGGCCCAGATTCCAGGGTCTTACCAATTTGGCAGGGTTTACTAACAGAGTCTAAAGGCACCTAGGGGGCAGTGGTGGTGGTTCAGTGATAGAATTCCTGCCTTCTATGCGGGAGACCCAGGTTCTATTCCTGGGCAATACACCTCACGCCACCACCTGTCTGTCAACGGAGGCTTGTGTGTTGCTATGTTGCTGAACAGGTTTCAATGGATCTTCCAGGCGAAGATGAACTACAAAGAAAGGCCTGGTGATCTACTTCTGAAAACCAGTCGTTGAAAACCCAGTGGATCACGACGGTTGGATCCCCAACTGATCTGGGGATGGTGCAGGACTGGGTTGCGTTTCGTTCCGTTGTGCATGGGGTCGCTGTGAGTTGGGGGCCAACGAAATGGCAGCTAACAATAACAAAGGCACCTGAGCATAGAATGCTCATTGCAGTTAAAATCTCCTTGTTGTTAGCTGCCTAGACCCCATGCAATGGAACAAAATGGTGCCTGGTCCTGCGCCATCCCCATGATGGGTTGCTGAGCAGACTCTTGTGACCCACAGGCTTTACTTGCTTCCAAACCTAAACCCATTTCCAAGGAGTTGAGGAGGATTAATTACACCGCCCTCGGAGAAGGCTGATGGGAAGAGAGGAAAGAGCATGAGACCCTTCCCACCTACTGACGCTTCCTTTTCCACACAAGTGGAAACAACTTAAGAAGCTCCTGCGTTTTAGGGCAACTGGAGCTCTCTTCACTGTAAAAGTTAAAGGAAAAAGAAAGGTAAGACAACAGACCCTATTGCTTTAAACAGAATCCAAATAACATACGTTTTAGACATTTAGAGCCCACCTACACAATCTTTACTAAATAAATGTGTTTCTCTCACTTTGTTGTTTGTAAGAGTCATTCTTTGACAAACAGAAAAAAAAAAAAGTCCACCACAGTTTGAAGGGAAAAAAATCCTAAATTTAAAAGTAAGGTGGTGGATGGGACGCAAAGACTTTTATTAGAGTTTCATGGAACAAAGGAAAGTCATATTGGGTTAGAAATCAAAGGATATTCAAAGATTCTTTTGGGAGTTATTGTTTTCCCAAGATTTTATCTTCCAAGGTTACCTGTAGCCCGTTTTGTATTGTTGTGTGATAGAGAAGAAAGTTAAGTGAATAGGAGATAACAGGAGTCAAGACCCAGGTCTGGGCTGTGTCCCGGCTGTGTGACCACCAGCAAATTTGTTAGGTTTGTTGTCTGTCTTCTCATCTATAAGTGGATTTTGTGGGTTTAAATGAGATGTTACTTACTAAAGAGATTTGAGACATAATACTTCAGAGACTACTGTTCTATACCCTTAGATGATTTTAAGGTTATGTTTTGCAGAGAAAAATAATGGGATCCAGCTAGATCACCCTGACATGGATGCAGATAAATGAGAAATCTCCATTCTGCATCGGTAGAGCTGGTAAAGGACTAAGGGGCTCTAGCACAAATTCCTTCTTAGCGCAGAATCTCTCCCCAAAATATTTGTTATAAAGCCCTTTACAAATATGAAGGCTCATCTAAATACCTTTTCTAAAACATAAACGCACATGGAATCTTATTTCTAGGAAATTATTTGAGAAATGGCTATGCGACCTTATTTATAGAACAACACAAAAAAGGAAATGCAGACAGTTTGGTAATGAACTCTCTGAATGTGAAAGTGTTTTCTTTCTTCTTCATCAGACTCTGAGCCTGGAAAATAAACTTTAAAACACAAACATTCCAGAAATCAGAAAGCAGTACGTATTAGCTGCTGAAAACGAGGCTTGAGCCCAATTGTACACACTCTTGTGCTGACTGACTGCAGTTTGGAATGGAATGAAGGAGATCGTTTTTTGAAATCTGTACCACGGGAAATGCACAGGGAGCAAAGTCTCTTGGTACAAACTGTGCAGATATCTACAAGGCCACCTCACAGTCTCCAGGAGCACACCAGCGCACGCGTAATGGTAGGTTGTTTTGGGAGTAGATCCCCGGATGGTGTGAACTATCTGCACTCAACTACTAACCTAGAAGTTGGCAGTTCAAACCCACCCGGTGGCATCACAGAAGAAAGACCTGGTGATCTGCTTTCATACAGATTACAACCAAGAAAACCCTATGGAGCAATTTTACTCTGTAACACATTGGGTTGCCATGAGTCAGGATAGACTAGACAGCAACGGGTTTGGATTTTGGGGTATTTTGGAGTAATTTTGCATTCTTTTAATGGCTATTCACTGAATAACCTATTTAGTATCACTCATGCCTCTGAGGGAAGAAATTAAACGCTAATAAAATGTTGCGGGTTTATCACTGACATGAAAACCGTCACTGATGAGACACAAAAGATGATATTCCAAGAACTTGTAAAAATAAACCCAAAAAACTCCATTGCTGTCGAGTCAATTCCGACTCACAGTGACTCTATAGGACAAAGCAGAACTGCTCCATGGCATTTCCGAGGCTATAATCTTTACAGAAGCAGACGGTCGCATCTTTCTCCTGTGTTGCCGCTGGTGGGTTCAAACCGCCAACCTTTTGGTTAGTAGCCAAGCACTTAAACACTGAGCCACCAGGGCTCTTACTTATAAAAAATGGGGGCACTGAAACAGCGCAGTCTAGAATTAAGGTTGTTTATTTCGAAGTATTTAGAGCCCATATTAATTGTTCAAATCATCTCAGGATGCAAGATCTGCCTGCAGTAGCAGTTTCATAGGTTAGTGGGTGCCATCACTGCACAACCCTATTTAAAATAATAAAATCCAGGTGCCCTTGCCAAAAAAGAGGTTTGCACCATTCACCACTGTGACCTGGATCATATTTCAAAAGTGTCAAATCAAAGCTGTCCCACCAAAGCCTGATTTCCTAATGAATTCCTTATGCATTTCACTTCTTGGATGCAGAAAGTAGGGTATCAGCTGGGGAGGAAAGTTCAGGTTGATGAAAACAAAATCTAGTGGATGGGACTTTGTGAAAGTGCACCCCTGTGCAGCTGATTGTCTCCCTGTAGAATTATTTACTGTTTCGTTAATATGCTTTCACTTAAAAAGCCATGCCTGAAAGTCATCATAGTATTTACAGAGAGAAGGGAGTGTGAGCTTGAGGAAATCTACTTGAAATTCTGACATTTACGTCTTAAAAATGCTGATGTTCTGTCACGTTAATCCAATGCTGTTAAGGGGGAAAGTTTTAAAATTCTGTCATTTCTATATGTTAAATACTGGCCTCTTTACTAAAGTAAGATTCCAGCTAAGGGGCGTTTTCCAGTTCTAATTTATTATGTCAGGTATATCTGGATATGGAATAGCAACTGTTCTTCTTTTTGGAAAAGAGAAAAGAAGAATGATCCTCAAGGTGATTATTTAAATAGATAGATGATAGATAGGTATAAAGATAGATACCGAAGACAGACATAGATGATAGATAGGTATAAAGATAGATATCGAAGACAGAGATAGATGATAGATAGGTATAAAGATAGATATCGAAGACAGAGATAGATGATAG
>NW_004444137.1:1801743-1804758 GCF_000243295.1 Trichechus manatus latirostris | reverse complement strand
TAGATGATAGATAGGTATAAAGATAGATATCGAAGACAGAGATAGATGATAGATAGGTATAAAGATAGATATCGAAGACAGAGATAGATGATAGAGGTAGAGAGGTGAAGATGATAGATAGATATAGATATAGACATAGGCATAGATATAGATATCAAGAGCAAGAGAGAAAGACAGAGAGATAACAGTAGTGTCATTAGCTTTTGGGAAATAGCAACCTCCTGTCTATAGGGTCGCTATGAGTCAGAATCGACTCAAGGCAACAGATACGGTACGGGTATCTTTAGGTCACCCATTAAGACGGTCTTTTTTTTGAAAGATGGGCTCCCAGAGCAGCCTAAGAGCCCTGAGGAATACTTGTTCAAGATTTCAGGGAAATAAGCTCTTTCTTAGAAATGTCTTACTAAAATTAAAGTATGAAATCTCCATTCATTCATTCATTCATTCAACACATAATTATAGAGTGCCTACTGTGGACCACACAGTCAAATGTATGAAGAAGAACATGGCATCAGGATTGGTGGAAGACTCATTAACAACCTGTGATATGCGGATGACACAACCTTGTCTGATGAAAGTGAAGAGGACCTGAAGCACTTACCGATGAAGATCAAAGACTACACCTCAGCATAAAGAAAACAAAAATTCTCCAACCGGAGCAATAAGCAACATCATGATAAAGGGAGAAAGTATTGAAGTTGTCAAGGATTTCATTTTCTTGGATCCACAATCAATGCCCATGGAAGCAGTAGGCAGAAAAATCAAATGATGTATTCCATTGGGCAAATCTGCTCCAAAAGACTTCTTTAAAGTGTTAAAAAGCAAAGATGTTATTTTGAGGACTACGGTGCGCCTGACCCAAGCCATGGTGTTTTCAATTGCCTCCTGCGTGTGTGAAAGCTGGACAATGAATAAGGAAAATGGAAGAAGAGTTGATACCTTTGAATTATGGTGATGATGATAAAGATGACGAAGACCTACCATTAGAAGAGCCTGAGCCTTTAAGTCAAACACAAATTTTCAGCTCTATAAAGGCTTTGAAGGAATTTGGAAAAGTTAAAAGAGACCAAGAGTTTTTTGATAAGGCTAAGGACTTAGAAATTCGTTTCAATAATTTCATCAAAAAACCAAAACAAACTAAACAGTTGACGTTAGATGTTTTTATTAAAAAGGGAATTTTATCCATACCTTTGTTTGAATAGTATATGCACATATCTGTTCATAATTTGAATAAACATGCAAAGCATTAAAAAATCGTTTTGTTCTAACTCAAAATGGATCAAAGACCTAAATATAAAATCTAAATTGATAAAGATTTCGGAAGAAAAAGTAGGGACAACCCTAGGAGCCCTAATACATGGCATAAACAGAATACAAACCATAAGCAACAATGCACAAACACCAGAAAAGAAACCAGATAACTAGGAGCTCCTAAAAATCAAACCCTTAGGCTCATCAAAAGACTTCACCAAAAAAGTCAAAAGACAACCTACTTTTTTCCTAAAGACTGGGAAAAAATTTTTGGCTACAACAAATCCGATCAGTGTCTAATCTCTAAAATCTGCAAGATGCTGCAAAACCTCAACAACAAAAAGACAAACAACCCAATTAAAAAATGGACAATGGATATGAACACACACTTTGCCAAAGAAGACATTCAGGCGGCTAACAGACACATGAGGAAATGCTGACGATCGTTAGCTATTAGAGAAATGCAAATCAAAATTACAATGAGATACCATCTCACCCCAACAAGATTAGCATTAATCCAAAAAACACAAAATAATAAATGTTGGAGAGGTTGTGGAGAGACTGGAACACTGATTCACTGTTGGTAGGGATGTAAAATGGTACAACCACTTTGGATATCGATTTGGCACTTCCTTAAAAAGCTAGAAATTGAAGTACCATACGATCCAGCAATCCAGCTCCTTGGAATATGTCCTAGAGAAATAAGAGCCATCATACAAATAGATGTATGCACACCCATGTCCATTGCAGCACTGTTCACAATAGCAAAAAGATGGCAACAACCTAGGTGCCCATCAACAGAAGAATGGATAAACAAATTATGGTATATTCACACAATGGAATAGTACGCAACAACAGAGAACACAATGAATCCGTGAAACATATTATAACATAGAGGAATCTGGAAGGTATTATGCTGAGTGAATTTAGTCAGTCGCAAAAGGACAAATATTGTATAAGACCACTATTATAAGAACTCATAAAAAGGTTTAAATACAGAAGAAAACATTCTTTGATGGTTACGAGGGTGGGGAGGGAGGGAGAGAGGTATTCACTAACTAGAAAGTAGACAAGAATTCTCTTAGGTGAAAGAATGGACAGCACACACTACAGGGGAAGTCAAAACAACTGGACTAAACCAAAGCTAAGAAGTTTTCTGAATACAACCAAACACTTCGAGGGACAGAGTAGCAGGGGTAGGGGTCTGGGGACCATGGTTTCAGGGGACGTCTAGGTCAATTGGCATAACAAAGTTTTTAAAGCAAATGTTCAGCATCCCACTTTGGTGAGTGGCATCTGGGGTCTTAAAAGCTAGTGAGTGGCCATCTAAGATGCATCAATTGGTCCCAACCCACCTGAAGTAAAGGAGAATGAAAAACATCATGGACACAAGGAAAGTATTAATTAGCCCAAGAGACAGAAAGGGCCACACAAACCAGAGACTTCATCAGCCTGAGACCAGAAGAACTACATGGTACCTGGTTACCACCAATGAACGCCCTGTCAGGGAACACAACAGAGAGTCCCTGATGGAGCAGGAGAAAGGTGGGGTGCAGAACTCAAATTCTAGTAAAAAGATCAGACTTAACGGTCTGACTGAGACTGGAGGGACCGGAGAAGACATGGCCCCCTGGACTCTCTGTTAGCCCAAAACTAAAACCATTCCTGAGGCCAACTCTTCAGACAAAGATTAGACTGGACTATGGGACATAAAATGATACTCGTGAAGAGTGTGCTTCTTAGCTCAAGTAGATACATGAGACT
>NW_004444137.1:1795077-1801643 GCF_000243295.1 Trichechus manatus latirostris | reverse complement strand
ACTCTTCAGACAAAGATTAGACTGGACTATGGGACATAAAATGATACTCGTGAAGAGTGTGCTTCTTAGCTCAAGTAGATACATGAGACTAAATGAGCAGCTCCTGTTCAGAGGCGAGATGAGAACGCAGAGAGGGTCAGGAGCTGATTAAATGGACATGGGAAATCCAGGGTGGAAAGGAGGAGTGTGCTGTCACAGTATAGAGAGAGCAACTAGGGTCCCATAACAATGTATGTATAAATTTTTGTATGAGAGACTAACTTGAATTGTAAACTTTCACTTAAAGCACAGTAAAAAAAAAAAAAAAATGGTTTAGTTTCTTCTCCAGCCCTATAAAATTGAAAAGAAACAATTTCTTGGTGTTTATGAGGTGGAATTCTTAATACAGCGCGGTAGAAAAGTGGTAAGACTGCACCCTGTCGAAGGCAGAAAACTTGGGAGACCTGGAAAAACAAGACAGTCTCATGGAGTTCTGGCTCTCACAGGTTTCACTGTATTAGTTTCTTATGCTGCCATAATAAGTTACCACAAGTTTAGTGACTTAAAACAACACATACTTATTATCTTACATTTTTGTAAATCAGAAATCCAGCATGGGTCTCACTGGTCTAAAACCAAGGCATTAGTAGGACTATGGTACTTTGTAGAGGCTCTAGGGGTGGGTCTTTTTCCTCTCTTTTTCCAGCTTCTAAAGCCACCCACATTCCTTCTCTCTTGGACCTCTTCTTCCACCTTCAGAGCCAGCAACGTTGCATCTTCTGACTATTCTTTTGCAGTCAAATCTCCCTCTGACTCTCCTCTTCTGCCATGTTATGGACCATAGTAATTACATTGAGCCCACTTGGATAATCAAGGATACCCCATCTCATAGTCCTTAACCTTAATAATATCTGCAAAATCCCTTTTGCCATGTGAGATAACATATCCATAGGTTTCACAGATTTGGGTATGGACATCTTTGGGGGCCATTATTCTGTCCACCACATCCATTTATATAACGCTCATAAAATAACCTAATTATGGAAAGAGAGAACACATTAGTGATTGCCAGAGATTAGACATTGAGGGGTGAGGTGGGAATGGTGAGTGCGACTGTAAAATGGTAGGGAGTCTTGTGGTGATGTACAGTTAAATATCTTGATTGTGGTGGTGGTTATACCAATCTTCACATGTGATAAAATAGCATAGAGCTATATTCACACACTCACGTACAAATGAGTGTGCGTAGAACTGGTGAAAACTACTATTCTTTTTAATGCAAGTTATATTTTGGAAATATTTCTTATGGACAGAAAATAATACATCAGACATTTATGGCTTACCTCCCAGAGTTAACAGGTGTTAACATCTTCCGATCTATCTTTAAAACATAAAATATTAAGAATTCAGCTAAAGTTACCCCTAACTCATTTCCTCCCACTTCCCCAGAGTTAACTAAATTTTGGAAGTGAGCTGTGTACTATGATATCACAATTTAAAAATTATCCTTTCTCCTACTGATGCTCATCTAGGAGTTTCCAATACTTTGCAATTACAAACAAAATTTTAACAAACTTAACATATCTCCTTGTGCATAGAAACGAGTTTCTCTAGAATATAAACACAGAAGTGAATTTCATGGGTTTTAAGTCATGCTTATCATAGAAGTTAAAAGTACGGACTCCAAGAGTGGATTTCTGAGTTCAAAACTCACAAGACAGGAACACTGTATACGTGCTCTTATAATCTCTTAAGACTTGACTCAGGTCTGCATTAAATAACCCAAACCAGTTGCTATTGAGCTGATTGCAACTCACAGCAACCCCCAATGTGTGTCAGAGTAGAACTGTGCTCCATAGGATTTTCGATGACTGATTTCTCAGAAGTAAATCATCAGGCCTTTCTTCCAAGGCACCTGTGGCTGGTCTTGAACCTTCAACCTTTTGGTTATCAGCCGAGTGCATTAACTGCACCATGCAGGGACTCCCTGCCTTAAATAGCCACTATAAATAAAGTTTTGAGTCTTCACCAGGAAGAAGGCATCAAATTCTCCTTCTTACGCCTTGTAAAAGTTATCGGTTACTGAGTAACAAACTAGTCAACAACTTAGTAACTTGAAACAACAAACATTTCTTATCTCCTACAATTGCTGAGGGTCAAGAATTTGAGGGCAGCTTAGCTGAGTGGTTCTGGCTCTGAGTCTCTAACGAGGTTGCAGTCAAGATGTTAGCTGGGACTTCAATCATCTGAAGATCTGATGGGAGCTGGAAGATCAACTTCCAAGATGGCTCACACCATGGCTGTTGGCAGGAAGCCTCCTGTTCTCACCACAGATATCTCTCCAAAGGTGTTCTGAGTGCCCTCATGACATGGCAGTTATTTCACCCAGACCTAGTCACACACCGGAGTTCTGGGGTGATGCAAATGGTTAAGCGCTCTTCTACCAGCAGAAAGGCTGGTGATTCAAACTCACCCAAGAAATGCCTTGGAAGACAGTCCTGGGGATCTGCTTCGGGAAGGTCACAGCCTTGAAAACCCTATGGAGCAGTTCTGCTCTGGACACTCATGAGTTACCATGAGTCGGAATTAACTTGATGGCAACTAACAACAAGTCATGCACCGTCACTCTCATTATATTCCACTCATTAGAAGCAAACCACTAAGTCCACCTCATCCTTAAAAGGAGGTGAATTAGGTTCCACCTATAAGAGGGAAGTGTGGAAGAATTGGTGGACATATTTTAAAACCCCCACATACCTTATAATCATCTCACTTTTGTGATATTAAGAATAAAAATCATTACCCAGTACTTTTGACATACAGGCATACCTTGGAGATATTGCGGGTTCACTTCCAGACCACCACAATTAAAGTGAATACAGCAATAGAGTCACACAAATTTTTGGGATTACGAGTGCATATAAAAGTTATTTTTACACTATACTGTAGTCTATTAAGTGTGCAATAGCATTATGTCTAAAAAAAAGAAAAAAGAAAAACAATGTATATACCTTAATTAAAAAATACTTTATTTCTAAAAAATGCTAAACATCATTTGAGTTTTCAGTAAGTCGTAATCTTTTTGCTGGTGGAAGGTCTTGCCTTGATGTTGATGGCTGCTGACTGATTAGGGTGGTGGTTGCTGAAGGTTGCAGTGACTGTGGCAATTTCTTAAAATAAGGCAACGATGAAGTTTGTCGCATCGATTGACTCTTCCTTTCATGAACGATTTCTCTGTAGCATGCGATGCTGTTTGATAGCATTTGACCCACAGTAGAACTGCTTTGAAAATTGGAGTCAGTCTCTCAAACTCTGCTGCTGCTTTATCAACTAAGTTTATGTAATATTCTCAATCCTTTGTTGTCATTTCAACAGTGTTCACAGCATCTTCACCAGAGGAGATTTCATCTCAAGAAACCATTTTCTTTGATCATCCATAAGAAGCAACTCCTCATTCATTAAAGTTTTATCATGAGGTTGCAGCAATTCTGTCACATCTTCAGGCTGCACTTCTAATTCTAGTTCTCTTGCTGTTTCCACCACATCTGCAATTACTTTCTTTACTTAAGTCTTGAACCCCTCAAAGTCATCCATGAGGGTTGGAATCAACTTCTTTCAAACTCTTGTTAATGTTGATATTTTGACCTCCTCCCATGAATTGCAAATGTTCTTAATTGCGTCTAGAATAGTGAATCCTTTCCAGGAGGTTTTCAATTTATTTTGCCCAGATCCATCAGAGGAATCACTATCTATGGCAGCTATAGCCTTACAATAAGTATTTCTTAAATAATAAGGCTTGAAAGTCAAAATTACTCCTTGATCCATGGGCTGCAGAATGGATGTTGTGTTAGCAGGCATGAAAACGACACTAATCTCCTTGTACATCACCATCCGAGCTCTTGGGTGACCAGCTGCATTGTCAATAAGCAGTAATATTTTGAAAGGAATCTTTTTTTCTGAGCAGTTAAGTTTCAAAAGTGGGCTTAAAATATTCAGTAAACCTTGTTGTAAACAGATGTGCTGTCATCCAGGCTTTGTTGTTCCATTTATAGAGCACAGGCAGAGTAGATTTAGCATAATTCTTAAAGGCTTTAGGATTTTTGGAATGGTAAAGGAGCATTGGCATCAACTTAAGGTCACCAGCTGCATTAGCCCCTAACAAGGGAGTCAGCCTGTCCTTTGAAGTTTTGAAGTCAGGCATTGACTTCTCCTCTCTAGCTATGAAAGTCCCAGATGGCATCTTCTTCCAATAGAAGGTTGGTTCATCTACATTGAAAATCTGTTGTTTAGTGTAGCCACCTTCATCAATTATCTTAGCTAGAGCTTCTGGATAACTTGCTGCAGCTTCTACATCAGTGCTTGCTGCTTCACCTTGCACTTTTATGTTATGGAGATGGCTTCTTTCCTTAAACCTCATGAACCAACCTCTCTGCTAGCTTCAAACTTTCATTCTGCAGCTTCCTCACCTCTCTCAGCCTTTATAGAATTGAATAGAGTTAGGGTCTTGCTCTGGATTAGGCTTTGGCTTAAGGGAATGCTGTAGCTGGTTTGATCTACCCAGACCACTAAAACTTTCTCTATATTGGCAATAAGTCTGTTTCACTTTCTTAACATTCGTGTGTTCACTGGAGTAGCACTTTTAATTTCCTTCAATAACTTTTCTTTGCATTCACAACTTGGCTAACTGTTTGGCACAAGAGGCCAAGCTTTCAGCCTATCCTGGCTTTTGACATGCCTTCCTCACTAAGCTTAATCATTTCCAGCTTTCAATTTAAAGTGAGAGACGTGTGACTCTTCCTTTCACTTGAACACTTAGAGGCCATTTCAGGGTTATTAACTGGCCTAATTTCAATATGACATGTCTCAGGGAATAGGGAGGCCCGAGGAGAGGGAGAGAGATGGAGGAACGGCCAGTCGGTGGAGCAGTCAGAATACGCACAACATATATCAATTAAGTCCGCTGTCTTATACGGGCACCTTTTGTGACACTCTAAAACAATTACAATAGTACCATCGAAGATATCACAGATGACCATAAGAGATGTAATGATAATGAAAAGTTTCAAATATTGCGAGAATTACCAAAATGTGACACAGAGCCATGAAGCGAGCACATGCTGTTTGAAAAATGGTGCCAATAGACTTGCTTGACGAACGGTTGCCTCAAACTTTCAATTTGTAAAAAACGAAAAATCTGTTGAAGTGCAATAAAGCAAAGCACAATGAAACGAGGTATGCCTGTACCAATAACACCCAAAGAGCAGATGAGCCACTGATTGCAAAAAAACAGCGATTAAAATTCAAGAACAGAAATATTGTAGTACTTGCATTTACTCAGTAGATAATGGCAAGTAGGCCTCATCTGGGGTCAGAGGAAGTGCATACCTTCAGGGCAACAGGGTCATCTTCACCAGTTAGGTGATGTGGGAGAAGGAAACGCTCTAACACGCTGGATAAAAAGAATTAGAACTCCCATGACATTAAGAAAGTCAATCTGACAACAGCATTCCACTTTTCAATATATCAGGGGAAACATGAAATGTACCATAATACCTGGGAAAGCAAAAGTTTATGATAACATCTAGGAAAGAGAGAAAAACAGTATTTATGACAAAACTTTAGCAAAGAAGATAACGAAGGTAAGGCAGCCATGGGGATGTATCACTCAGGTCTCCCTTTAAGAGGGAACGTTCTGCGAGGAGTGTAGTAAACTAACAGATTCCAGCTGCTGCAACTTTAGAATCCATCACAGCATCCATGCCAAGGCCATGCTCTCCCCCAGCTCCTCCTAGCAAATGGCCGAGAGTAGTTTGGTACTGGAGTAGGGCTATCCCTGCCAACAACAGGACTGATCTCATGAGCAATCTTTTCGCTGTGGTGAAGACTTTCACAAAGGGACACTGCGGTGTGAGCTCTTCCTAGTCAATAGTTCTTCCTTCCCTGTCTCCTTCCATGGGTGTCCAACCCACATTGTGGTCTAAAGGTTCTGTCTACCTATTCCTGCTCCCTCTCCTTTCCCAGGCATTTCCCCAGCAAAGCACTTGCATGTCTATTTTCATCTTGGCATCTGCATTCCAAAGGACCCAAACTTCATTAATTTGGTAAGGGCTATGTCTTGGTCACCTAGCACTCCTATAACAGAAATACCACAAGTGGATGGCTTTAACAAAGAGAAGTTTACTCTTCTCACAGTCCAGTAAGCTAGAAGTCCGAATTCAGGGTGCCGGCTCCAGGGGAAGGCTTTCTCTCTGTGTTGTCTCTGAACGAAGGTCCTTGTCATCAGTCTTCCCTTGGTCTGGGAGCATCTCAGCGCAGGAACCTCAGGTCCAAAGGACGCACTCTGCTCCTAGCGCTGCTTTCTTGGTGGTATGAGATCCTGCACTCTCTGCTTGCCTCCCTTTCCTTTCATCTCTTGCAAGATAAAAGGTGGTGCAGGCCACACCCCAGGGAAACTCCCTTTACATTGGATCAGGGATATGACCTTAGTAAGGGTGTTATAATCCCACCCTAATCCTCTTTTACATAAAATTACAATCACAAAATGGAGGACAACCACACAATACTGGGAATCATGGCCCAGCCAAACT
>NW_004444137.1:1755263-1794977 GCF_000243295.1 Trichechus manatus latirostris | reverse complement strand
ATGGGGCAGTTCTACTCTGTCCTATAGGGTCTTTATGAGTTGGAATCAACTCAATGGCAACGGGTTTGTTTGTTTTTTAATATACCAAAAGGAGTCCCTTGTGGTGCAAATGGTTAAGCACTCGGCTACTAACCAAAAGCTTGGTGGTTCGAGTCTACCCAGAGGTGCCTTATAAGAAAGCCCTGGAGATCTACTTCTGAAAAATCAGTGATTGGAAACCCTGTTGAGTACAGTTCTACTCTGACACACATGTGGCCACCATGAGTTGGAATTAACTTGATGGCAACTGGAACTAGATGTGCCGAAATTCTTATGGCCATTTAATTAGAGAAACTTAATAAAAACATTTTAGATAGATTTTCCTTTATGATTAATTACAAGGCAAAGATGCCCACTACTATTGCTACCATTGAATATTGAATGGAGATCCTGGACAATGCTGTAACAAAACAAAAAGAAATAAGGAAGGAAGGGAAAGAATGAAAGGAAGGGAAGAGAGAAAACTGACATAGTTGCAGATGATAGGATCTCCCTAGAAGAGGCCAATGAAACAACTATTGTTGCTGTCGTTGTGTGCTGTCAAGTTAATTCCAAGTCATAGCAACCCTATAGGATAGAGCAGAACAGCCCTATAGGGTTTCCTAGGCTGTAATCTTTATGAGAACAGATCGCCAGATCTTTTCTTCCATGGAGCACCTGGTAGGTTCGAAGCACCGACATTTTGGTTAGCAGGTGAGCGCTTAACCATTGTGCCACCAGGACTCCTTTACAAACTATTAGAACACGTAAAGGAGTTCAACAGCTTTTCTAGATCCACGTACTCTTCGTAAGCAGTAGCTGACTAGCAAAGTAATAAAAAGTAAGAAACAAATCAAGTCTAAAAGTACAAAATATCTAGGAATTATCCATGAATGTGAAAATCCTCTGTGGGAAAACTTTAAAACTCTGATACAGGAGATAGAAGATCTGAATAAACACAAAGACATCCTAGGCCCACCCCCACCCCCCCACTTTTTAAATTGTGGTATATTTAAGAGCAGAAATATGTATGTACAAATTGTTTGCCTTTTCAATATTCTTCACATGTACAGTTCAGTGACATTAGTTATGTTTATCATATTTGTCAACCATTAACATTATCCACTTCCAAATTTTCCCACCACCCTTAACAGAAGCTCAGTGTTCCCTAAGTAGTGAGTTTCCCCTTTTCCCCTCCCTCCTGCCCCTGGTAACCACTTATAAACTTAGGCCTCTAGACGCTTGCCTCTCCTAGATATTTCATGCAGGTGGAATCACAATATTTGTCCCTTTGTGACTGACTTATTTCACTCAGCTTAATGTTTTCAAGGTTAATCCACATTGTAGAACTTTTACGGCTGAGTAATATTCCATTGTGTGCATGTACCACGTTTTGTTTATCCACTCCTCATCTATTGATGAGCATTTAGGCTGTTTCCACATTTGCCTATTGTAAATAGAGCTGCAATGAACAATGGTGTACAAGTATCTGTTTGTGTTCCTGCTTTCAATTCCTTTGGGTATATACGTGGTTGTGGAATTGCTGGAGCATATGGTAATTCTATGTTTAACTTTTTGAGGAACCACCAAACTATTTTCCACAGTGGTTTTACCGTTATACAATCTCACCAGCAATGGATGAGGATTCCAATTTCTCTGCATCCTTGCCAACATTTGTTTTCTTTTTTCTTTCTTTTTAAATCATAGTCATTTTAGTGGGTGTGAAATGATATCTCAATGTACTTTTGATTTGCATCACAGCCCTGGTGGTGCAGTGGTTAAGCAATGGGCTGCTAACCGAAAGGTTGGTCGCTCGAACCCACCAGCCGCTCCGTGGGAGAAAGATGTGGCAGTCTACTTCCATAAAGATTTACAGCCTTGGAAATGCTGTGGGGCAGTTCTACTCCATCCTATAGGATTGCTATGAGTCGGAATTGACTTGACACCAACAGGTTTAATGGCTAATGACGTTAAGCAACTTTTCATATGCTTCTCAGTCATTTGTATTTCTTCTTTGGTGAAATGTCTTTTCACGTCCTTTGCCCATATTTTGAGTGGGTTGTTTGTCTTTCTGTTGTTAAGTTGTAGAAGTTTTATATATATTTTGGATATTAAACCCTTATCAGATATATGGTTCCCCCAAATTTTCTCTCAGTCTGTAGGTTGTCTCTTCACTGTTGATAAAGCTCTTTGATGCACATTTTTTTTCCATTTTTATGAGATCCCATTTATCTGCTTTGTCTTTTGTTGCTTGTCATCCCATACTCTTTGATAGGGCAATTTGATATTATAAAAATGTCCTAAGTAAACATCTTCCTAAATAAATCTATGATTAAATACAATCTCAGCTGAATTTTAACTACATTCACTTAAAAATATATATGAATGAATAAATATCTATAAATGGTGAGGTCAATTTTAGAGAAAACAAGGAGTGGATGTGTCCTGCCAGACATTAAGTCATGCTGGACTGATGTCTAGGTTCTACCTCTTACTGGTTTTGTGACCTTGAGCAAGTCAGTCCACCTCTCTGTGCCTGGATTTCCTCCACCACAAAATGGAGATCTCAATAGTACTCACATCACAGAGTGTTTTTGAAGACTAAATTAGTTTAACACATAAAATTGCTTAAAATGGTGTCTGGCACACAGTAAGTATTCAATTACTTAACGTTAATTTCTTCTGTCTTATTTTTAGTAGCCAGGAGCCACAAGGAGGAGTAGGAGCAGGAGGTCTTTGTTGGATCTGGACTCCAGGCACTCTTCTGAGATTTTGTCAAATGTACTAAGCAAAGGTTCATCCATTATTTGGGGAGGTGTTGTACTCCCCTGGGACACAGGCTGCTCCCTGAGAATTCCAGGGAGCCTGAGGATGGGGCGTTTCTTGTCTCTTCTAGAGCCTTCTGTGGATCGTTGGGTATTTATGGCAGATAGCTGGAGGCTAATGTTTTAATTTTTTTTTTCTGGTTCTTATCTATATGTCTACCCACTCCACCTTTCATTTCATTTGACATGGAGCTTCAGTGTACCCCATTTACCTAAAATTTGGCCGCTCCCCCCACTGCACCCATTGCATCCTTTGGTCCTTAGAATTACTTTGTGACTGTCCCTGTATTATTAATGAGAAAGCTAATTGTCCCGAGATAAAGCCATTTGCTCATGGTCACACAGTTGCTATAGAGAAGAGCTGAAGTCTCATGAGTCTGTATCAGGAGCTCATTTCTCTTGTCATAGATGTCTATTCATTAAATAAATACTTACCAAGCATCTTTTAAGAGACAGGTAACATACTGGGTGCTGGGGGGACAAAGATGAATAAAATACAGTCCCAAAAGACTCTATAACTTAGCATGGTGTTTTGAAGAGATTTCATCAACACAGCTGGTTGGAGCATTTTGATCTAACCAGACAATTTGTAACTGATTGATTGGTGTCTCTATCAAAATGTTTGAAGGAGTTATGGGTGCAGACATAACTATGATGATTTTAAAATGTGATAAGCTAATTCTAAGGTTTTTCTGGAGGAGAAAAAGTGTTAAGAATGGCTGATAAGCACAACTGTACTAAACCAAAAGCTAAGAAGCTTCCCAAACACAACCAAACACTTCGAGGGACAGAGTAGCAGGGGTGGGGTTCTGGGGACCATGGTTTCGGGGGACATCTAGGTCAATTGGCATAACAAAGTTTTTAAAGAAAATGTTCAGCATCCCACTTTGGTGAGTGGCATCTGGGGGTCTTAAAAGCTAGACAGCGGCCATCTAAGATGCATCAATTTGTTCCAACCCACCTGGTGTAAAGGAGAATGAAGAACACCATGGACACAAGGAAAGTATTAGCCCAAGAGACAGAAAGGGCCACATAAACCAGAGACTCCATCTAGAAGAACTAGATGGTGCCCGGCTACCAGAATGACCACCTTGACAGGGAATACAACAGACAGTCCCTGTTGGAGGAGGAGAAAAGTAGGGTGCAGAACTCAAATTCTAGTAAAAAGACAAGACTTAATGGTCTGATTGAGACTGGAGGGACCCCAGATGATAAGGCCCCTGGACTCTTCATTAGCCCAGAACTGAAACCATTTCCGAAGCCAACTCTTCAGACAAAGATTAGACTGGACTATGGGACACAAAATGATACTCGTGAAGAGTGTGCTTCTTAGCTCAAGTAGATACATGAGACTAAATGGGTAGCTCCTGTCTGGAGGTGAGATGAGAAGGCAGAGAGGGTCAGGAGGTGGTTGAACGGACACGGGAAATCAGTGTGCTGTCACATTATAGGGAGAGCAGCTAGGGTCACATAGCAATGTGTGTATAAATTTTTGTATGAGAAACTCACTTGAGCTGTAAACTTTCACTTAAGCCACAATAAAAAAAAAAAAAAAGAACGTCTGATAAAATTTTGGAAAAGAACGAGATAGGAGACTTGTCCTACCAGATATAAAAACATATTTTAAATGTACAATAGTTGCAAAGTTTTGGTATTGACCAAGAGATAGATGAACAGCTCACCAAGTAAACTATAAATACATGGGGAACATTTCAAGTCCCTGGAGTAGGCAAACCCCCCCCCAAAAAAAAATTCCAGCACAGGCAAAATTTCCAGGCTTTAATGGAAAATATTGGTAGAGTTGACAACACAGAAATTTGAAGCATTTGTAGAGAGAAAGACAGCAAACTTAATAGCAGAAAAAAAATTGTGAAACAGATAACTGATAAAGATATTTTTTGGAATCGATCAAAATAAAGACTTTGCAAACCCTTTGTCTCAGCGATTCCAACTTTAGGAATCCCCACCAAAGAAATTCCTGCAGATACTCACACAGTTACATGTGTGAAGATGTTCATTTCTGTGTTGTTTGTAACAGGAAAAAGAAATAAAAGCAACTTAAATGTCTATGAAAAGGAAATTGGTCAAATAAATTGTAATCCTCTGCAATGATTTAAAAAAATAAAGTCCTGATATGGAAAAATTCCTACACTGTTAAGTCAGAACAATGTAGCTGTTCTGTGTATGTTTTTCTAAAAATCCATTTGAATACAAGTATATACATATATATATGGGGCAGTTCCACTCTGTCCTATAGGGTCGCTATGAGTCAGAATCGACTCGACTAGGATGGGTTTGGTTTAAGCCGTTCCTGGAGAATATTCATCAAATTGTTAAGCGAACTTACCTCTGGGGAGAAGAGTGGAATTGAATGGAAATAGGATTTTCAAATTTTATTCTTTGTGGCTCCTTATTACTTGGATTTTTAATATGAACTCATATCACTTATGTAATTCACAACATGTAAACAATAGACAAGAAAGGCTCCTCGTCACTATCGCCACCATTTTAAGCTGTAGAGTTACCGGAAGCACAAGGCGCAGCCACTAGGTGACGAGAACCGGACACAGCTGAACAGCAAGGTAATGCACACCTACAAATGCCCTGTCATGCTCGGCTCCAAACGGAGATTTGAGGAGGTTTGCACCAGGGTAAAACGAGGGTTTCCTCGTCACTTGCACACAAGGAATCGAGAATTTTGAAAAGTCAGATCTCATGGTCGCAAAATTACCTATCAGCCAAGGATCTGAGGCCAGGCAGGCACAAGACGCTGTGGAAATGTGAGGCAGAGAAGCAAGTCTGCCTGCTCAGTCCTGTTCTCAGGATTCTCAGATAGTTATCCATACACGGATATAACGGCGTGGCTTCCCGTCAGGGAGGGAGCACGGCCCCGTGAGGAGAACAGCTCTCAGCCAGTTAGCAAGGCCTGGCCTACCAGACTGCACTTTATCTTCTCAGAGCATTCAAGCTGAGAAGATGCTAAACTGCAAATACTAAGATTTATTACTTGCTTATAAACCTTGTGAACACACCACAACGTTACCTGCGTTTTGCATGGATGATGCATCAGTGGCTAAAGAAACATATCCAAGCTTGGATTCCCTGTTAGTAACTTGAACAGGGTTCTTCTTTATTTGGCAACTTCCTTGCAGCTTGAGCCCTGGGCTGAAACCGCTGTTCACAGTTTTGTGTGGGAGCCTGAGGGGTGGATTTGAAATTTCAAGTGAGAAATATAGAAGGGCCATCTTCTTTCCTAAAACACTTTTTCTTGAAACACCAAAAATTCTGTGATTTAAAAATTCATTTCCCTGATAATTTTTCAATCCATGTATGTAAGAAACACAAGAAGTGTTATAACCTGGCCCCGACCTCCCAGCAAGTGTAACTTTGCCCCACCCCACCCCTCGTGCCTGCAGGGGAAACCCCTCTCAGCGTGCCTGTGCCGCCGCCATCTTGCTACCCAAGCACATAAAAGCCCTGCTTCCCCGCCGTTCAGTGAATTGAATCTGAGGACCTTCCTCCCAGCTCTTTGCTCTGCATACTGCAAATAAAGTTACTTTCTTCTTCGTGAAGGCCGGTGTCCAGATTATTGGCAAGTCTGAGCGCTGGACAAGGACCCATATTCCCAGGTTCAATAACAATTTTGGTAACCCAGATGGGACATTAGAAGGTCACAGAGACCCTCTGTCTGGAGCCTGGCACCTTCTTCACCGCAAGTGGGACCTCCACCAACACTCAGCATGCACCAAGCCTCTTGTTTGGGAGTCCCAGGTGAGTCTCCTAACCACGATCCAGGAGGTGACCGGCCCGAGGTGCTTTTACTTTGAGAATTAGAAACTAGCTCACGTTTGGACATCCACTAGGTAAATGTCCTTGAGATTTCTCTCCTTTAAAGTGTTAGCTCTTGGGGATTTGAAGTAGAAGGGTATCTGGAGGATTGAAGGTGGGACTTAGACAACCCCATTAAGGGAGATTGAGGCCCCACTGAGACATTCTCGTTATTCATCCTGCTGCTACTCCCCATAGCCAACGGCAGAGAATGGGCATCCTAGTCTCTAGTTGACCACAGTCCTGCTCTGGTTCTGAGTGAAAGCGTGTGAGTGAGATATGGGAAACAAACTTACTGCCCCGGAGTGTTCCCCTTTAGGCTGTATACTTAAAAATTGGTCCTGTTTTAGTTATGAGCCTTATGAAGAAGAAAAAACTAATTTTCTTCTGTAACAGTGACTGACCACAGTACCAGTTGGGGTCTGACAAAATGTGGCCTGAGAAGGGGTCACTGAACTATAAAACCATCTTACAGTTAGATATGTTTTGTAAAAGAGAGGAAAAGTGGGATGAAATCCCCTACGTACAGACCTTTATGTCTCTCCGGTAAAATAAAAACCTACAAAGACAGTGTAAGCTGATGGTGCAGACTCCAGGGGAAGAGGGAGGCAGAGATAGGAAACCCCTGATCCTCCCAGACTTGGACAGTGAGCCATACCCCTTGAGACCTTTGCCTCTGCCTCTGCCCACTCCTTCGTATCCACCTGGAGGTGTAGGACTGGTTCCTGGCCTGGCGCCGGCCCCTACAACCCCACCAGCTGCAACACCAGTGGCCCTGGCTGCCTCACCAGTGGCAGCTGCTTCCCCTTTGGTGGAACCCTCCACCACCCCTCTGGTGAGTTGCTCGTCATTCCCTCATGAGTCAGAAACTCCCAGTCCTGCCCTAGGAATAGTCTCCCCAGCACACACCCATAGTGGGGTGCAATTTGGCCAGGGATCCACCAAAGTATCCTCAGGGCAATTTCTGCTGAGACAAATGCCTGCCAGACTGGATCACAATGGCCAGCCTAGAGGGTTCGTCTGAGTCCACACACTGTTCTCCACCTCTGACCTGTACAATTAGAAGAGCAATCTCTCAGCGTATAGAGATGACCCAAAATGTCCCGAAGCTCTGATTGTGTCCATTTTTGCTACACATCACCCTAATTGGGCTGATTGTCAGTCACTCCTAAATATTCTTTTAACTCCAGAAGAATGGAGGACGGTCTTAGAAGAGGCACACCAAAAGGCTGACAGGCTATACACTATACACAACCTTTTTTTTTTTTTATTTCTTTAATTGTACTTTAGAAAAAAGACAACAAAACAAATGGTTTCTCATTAAACGGTTAGTACACATATTTTTTTTTTTTTTTTTATTTCTTCCCACCCGCCCCCCCAGCCATTCCTGGTCAGGCTACACAATCTGAACGCTCAGAACAATATTAAGCTCCTGGCTGCCCAAGCTGTGTCTGCCATTGATCCAAACTGGGACCCAAATGACTAGCTAGGGGCAGGGAAGCTAGAACATTACCATAACTGTCTAATAGTAGGTTTGCAACAAGGGGCCCCAAAACAAAAGAGCCTTAGAAAAGTTCAGGATGTGCAGCAAGGCCTCAAAGAAAATCCCTTTGGTTTCCTAGAATGGGTGTACAAGGCCTATCAAAAGTTTACTGATAAAAACCCTGAGCACCCAGAGAGTGCTAGATTAATAAATACGACTTTCATCAGCGAGAGCACCCCCGATGTCAGGCAAAACCTTCAAAAGTTAGACAGAGGTTTGGGAATGAATACTTCACACCTTGTTGAGATTGCCTTTAAGGTCTTCGATAATCAAGACCAGCTACAGGATAAAAAGAAAATCAGAAGATGAAACAACAAGCTGCATTCCTGGCAGCAGCTTTTGGAGGTGACCTGCCACTCAAATAAGCCTCTTGCGGAATAATCCACAAGGTAAGTCCCCGCAGGCCCCAGAAGGGCAGGTGGCCAAACCAAGCCCCCCAAAAGCTAGGCCTCTGACAGCGTGCCTACTGTAAACAAGAAAGCCACTGGAAATGGGAGTGCCCCTCATGGCCAGCCCAACTTGAGCAGGATCCTAAGTAAAAACCTATAACACAGCTCCCATTGTCAGCTGAAAACTCAAACTGACAGGACCCAGGGGCCCCTCTACAGTCCACTCAGTCAATCCCCATCTCTCTCAAGGAGCCCTGGGTTACAGTGACTATGGGAAGACTACTTACTGAATTTTGGGTGGACACGGGCGCAGCCTACTTGGTTTTAAACACCCTGAAAGACCCCTTTTCTAAAAGAAACATGACCATTATTGGAGTACCTGGAAAACCTGCCAGTAAGCCATTCCTTAACCTTATGGACTGTCAAGTTGGAGGTACACAATTGATTCATAGCTTCTTGTATGTGCCTGAATGTCCCCTTCCTCTTTTGGAGAGAGATGTATTAACCAAGCTAAATGCTCAAGTCAACTTTTAGCAGATCATCTGCAGGTAGGAGTGGAATTGGATAAGGTCTGTGCTCTACAGGTGGCCCTTTTGCAGCTGGCTGCCCCTACAGAGTCTCTGCCCCTACTCCAGCACCTCCAGGACCAAGCTGATCCCCAGATTTGGGCCACTGGAACCCCTGGTAAAGCAATGATTGTGACCCTGGTCCAGGTAAAACTTAAACCGAACCACACTATTCCACATCTCAAGCAGTACCTTTTGAAGCAAGAGGCTAAACTAGGCTTGCAGCCTCTGAAACCTTCATGGCACATGGGCTTATTCATTCCTGCAAATCCACATACAAGACCCCTATTCTGCCTGTAGTAAAGCCAGACACTAAGGAGTATAGATTTGTGCAGGACCTATGGGCAGTGAATCAGATAACACAGGACATTCACCCAGCGGTACCCAATCATACACTGTACTGACAGTTCTCCCAAGGGATTGTGCATAGTTTATAGTTTTGGACCTAAAGGAGGCATTTTATTGTGTTGGTCTGGAGGAAAAGTCCCAAGAGATACTTGCCTTTGAGCGGGAGGATCCCACCTCAGGAACTAAGACTAAATACTGCTGGACTGTTTTACCTCAGGGGTTTAAGAATAGCCCCACTCTCTTTGGGGAGGTACTAGCCAGAGACCTCCAGGACTTGCATCTCACGGAAAGCACAGTCCTCCAGTACGTTGATGACATTCTAATTGCCAGTCCCACCAAGGAACTCTCTGACAAAAGTACAGTCACAACACTGAACTTTCTGGGAGACTGGAGGTACAAGGTCTCACAGGAAAAGGCCCAGATCTCCTCCCCTAATGTAAAACAACTAGAGTTTAAAGTATCACAAGGAAAAAGAGAGCCGTTACCTGACTGAAAAGAGGCAATTGCCAGAGTGGCTTCCCCAACTGTTAACAGACAGTTGCGAGGGTTCCTTGGGATGGCAGGGTTTTGTAGAATCTGGATCCCTAACTTTAGACTCATCGCCAAACCCTCATACCAGGCTGTCCAAGGGAGTGATTCAGAACGCTTGGTATGGACGCCAGAAAGATAACTTTTCAATAAATCATAGACAAGCTAATTTCTGCCTCCACCCCAGGGTTGCCAGACCTCAAGAAACCTTTCGAGCAATACACTCATGAAAGACAGGGAGTGGCCTTAGGGGTGTTTACTCTGATTCTAGGGCTAGGGAAGTGCCAGGTTGGTTGTGTACTTCTCCAAACAACTAGATCCTGTGGCACAGGGCTGGCCCACCTGCCTTTGGGAAGTTGCAACTACATGTGAACTCCTGACGGAGGCGGAGAAGTTTACTCTTGGGCAACATACCACAGTCCTAACCCCATACTGTGTGCTTACCTTGCTTGAGCAGAAAGATGATCTGTGGTTAACAGCGGGGAAACTCAGCAAGTACCAGGCTATCCTGCTCGACAATCCCTCTGTGATGCTGAAGACTGTCTCCACCCTCAACCCCACAACCCTGCTGCCCTCATCAGAGGATGAGAACCTTGAACATGACTGTGTCCCGGTAATTGAAGAGGTGTATTCCAGCAGACCTGACTTGTCTAACCAGCGTCTCACTAACCCTGATTTAAAGCTGTTCACAAATGGAGGCAGCTTTGTGGGACAAAGCTGGATACACTGTAGTCACCCTTCATGAGACCAAAGAAGCAGAGGCAGTGCCCCCCAGAACCTCTGCTCAAAAGGCAGAACTTATTGCCTTAACCTGGGCCCCCCAGCTGAACTCCAACTGAGCTAATAAATACACAGATTCCAGGTATGCTTTTTCTGTACTTCATGCCCATGGAGCCGCTTGGAAAGAAAGAGGACTTGAAACTACCCTTTGAAAAGATAGATAAGTAGCATTCTTTTCTTTCATGTCTCCACCTTTGCAGACTGTAGAAGTCCTAGTGTCCTCGTCCCATGTGCTCTGTTGATCCTCTTTGTCTGTATCTTCTCTTGTATTCTCCCCACTGTGGGTACCACCTATTTGCAATGGTGCTAAAATTAACCAATATGAACACTGTTGTGGTGGTGTTGCTTTTGCTCTACCTGCTTCAACCTATCACTTGTAAGTGGGAAGACAACTGATTCATCCAGCTTTCCAATTCTGTTTCCCGGGGAAATAATGTGAGTAATTGTTGGATCTGCCATCCATTCCCCACCTCCTCTGCCAGTTTGAAAGTTCCCTGGGGAAACCCTATCCCCAACTCTTCCTGGACCTCTCTAATGTCGGGGCTAAAAGAAATAGTACCTCTGACCCCTTAGAAGTAAGAGTACTCCGTGTTAAAACAGACTTGTGAGGAACTGTGCCATGTTTTCAAAGTGCTTGACTTGGCATGGTGGACTACAGTGGTCCCTGAAACTGTCTCTTTTAACAGGACTAAGTTCGTAGATTTGCATATTACCTTGGAAACCTCAGTACTTGGAGACACCTTCCCTCAATGGCTGAACTTGGTGTCTATCCAGGTTGGGACAGAGGCTACCAAGTTTCCTGGTTTGGGCTGACCAACTTCTCAAAATGGTTCAATACTACCCACCTCTGTCACTGCTTGGCAGAGGGTGGCACTGTTTGTGCACCCTAAGGAATCTATCTTCTGTGCGGTAATTTTACCTCCCCAGCACCCGGTATCGCAGGAGTGTAGCTTACCCATACATGCCTAAACCCAAAAGAATTGACTGGCACTTGGACTGTAGGAGTTGTTGCTTTCCCCATGACCCTTGAGACCTCCAACAACCTCGCCGCCCTTATAAAACTGCCACCTGTCAATACACATGGGTGGTGAAGAAGAGCAGCCAATTATACCAAAGAAGGCTGGGATTTAAGGTTAACAGGATATAATCCCATCACAGAGACAGGAATAGGATGGTCTGTTTTAAGAATCCTAATCATTATCCCACAATTAGCTGCTTTATAGGATGCTATGCTTAACCTCCTTGACATCATGCACCTTCTATTGTGAGCCACTAGAAGAGCCATACAACAGTCATTAAACTCTCTGGTTGGAGTAGTACTAGACCACTGGTTTGTTCTAGACTATATTCTAGCTAAGAAGGGAGGAGTTTGTGCAATAGCCGGCACCTCCTGCTGTTTTGGGTCAATACCTCTCATGAGGTTGAGCTAAATTTATATGTAATTGACAAGTGGCCAACTGGTGTAGACCAAAGCCTGTAACAGAATCTGGAGGAATAACCTCTTGGTGGGATTGGATTCTGTCCTTCTTCCCCAGTTTTGGCTGGCTTTGGCCCCTGGTGACTTCTCTAATTTTTATCTTCCTCCTATGTCTGATCCTACCTTGTCTGTTAAAGTATTTAACCCAGTTCATTTCAAAAAGTTTCGAGATGCAGGAATCTTTTTCCTCTTGCCCTCACCAGATCCTAAATAACAAACAAAAGATGCTAAGTAATTCTGCAGCCTCAGTCCCTAACTTTAGCCAGCATCAGCAGGAAGTAGCCAATGAGTCGTCAACCCTTACCCCTTAAGATAAAGGAATTACTACAACTCAAGGGGGGATTGTATCCTGGCCCCATGAACCTCCCAGTGCACCTGCCCAGGAAACCTCCCTGGCGCCCCTGCACAGGGGAAACCCCTCTCAGTGCACTTGCACGCCCACCATCTTGCTACCCAATCACATAAAAGCCCTGCCTCCCCACCATTCAGCAAGTTGGATCTGAGGACCTTCCTCCCAGCTCCTTGCTCTGCGTATTGCAAATAAAGTTACTTTCTTCTTCTCAAAGGCCAGTGTCCAGATTATTGGCAGGTCTGAGCACGCTGGACAAGGACCCACCTTCCTGGGTTGGATAACATTATTTTGAAATTTACAGGAAGATGTTTCTAAGCAGTGTTCAATGAATTAAAGGGGATAGAAACATTCCTTTTCCTGGAAGTCTTTAGTATTTGGAGGAGTCCTGCGGGGCCCTAGTGGTGCAGTGGTTAAGAGCTTGGCTGCTAACCAAAAGGTCAGCAGTTCGAAGCCACCAGCGGCTCCTTGGAAACCCTATGGAGCAGTTCTTCTCTGTCCTATAGGGTTGTTATGAGTTGGAATCGACTCAAGGGCAATGGTTTTTTTGGGGGGTGGGTGGGCGTGGCACAAATGGTTAAACACTTGGCTACTAACTGAAAGGTTGGCAGTTTGAATCCACCGAGAGGCGCCTGGGAAGAAAGCCCTGGTGATCTACTTCCAAGAGGTCATAGTCATTGAAAATCCTATGGAGAGCAATTTTACTCTGAAACACATGGGGTTGCTATGAGTAGGAATTGGCTGGACAGTAATGTGTTTTTAGTATTTGTAGTAGTTTTTTTTTAAACGCACTTGCAAAAAGAATCACGCAGTTGGATTTAGTATCAGTCACAAGTTTCTACCGCAGTGACTTCCTAGTGAATCATGTAGGAAGTAAGAGATCTGCATTTCTGTACAGAGTTTTTTTTAAAAAACTAGTTGATCTTAGTCCTTTTATTATCATTAATAATAATAATTAATATGTATTTAGTACTTACTATGGAGTTCCTGGAAACCCTTGTGGCGTACTGGTTAAGTGCTACAGCTGCTAACCAAAAGATCGGTAGTTTGAATCCACCAGGCACTCCTTGGAAACTCTATGGGGCAGTTCTACTTTATCCTGTAGGGTCACTATGAGTCGGAATCGACTCGACGGCAACGGGGTGTATGGAGTCCCTGGGTGGTGCAAACAGTTAAGAGCTTGGCTACTGGCCGAAAGGTTGGTGGTTTGAATCCACACAGAGGTGCCTTGGAAGAAAAGCCTGGAGATCTACTTCTGAAAACTCAGCCACTGAAACCGCTGTGGAGCACAGTTCTACTCTGACACATATGGGTCACCATGAGTAGGAATCAACTCCATGGAAACTGGTTAATGTGTCAGGTACAACTTTAAGTATTTGATATGCAGCAATCCACTCAGTGAGCAGAGGCACTATTATTCTCACTTTGCAGAGGAGGAAACTGAGGCACAGAAAATTTAAGCAGACTCTCAAGTTCATACAGATGGTGGGTGGTGATGCTGGGGTCCTAATCTAGGCAGTCTGGCTCCGGAGCCCGTGCTCTTGCGTCTCCTCGCTGCTGTGCACCAGCTCACGTTGGCTGACTCCTTAGATATCACAGAGTCCTGTGGAAATAAACAAGGGAGTTGGAAGGAACAAACAGTTTTTCTAGGTGATGCACTAGTTTCAAAGACATTGCTTCAAAGTTATTAAGCAAGAAAAGGATTGTACTGAGTTCTGGGAGACAGAGACACCCTGAGGAAAAGTAGCAAAATTTCCGGGAATGGAAACCAGTGTTTGAAGCTCTCTGGTTTGTACCTTCTCAGCAAAATAGGACATTGGTTTGTGTGAATAAGAACAGAAGGGCTCCTGTACTTTCCCTGAGAAAATGTGGGTAGTTATTTCTCAGGGACTGAGGTCTGTCTGGAGCCAGGTAGGATTTTCCAACATGTGTTCTCATATAATGAGAACAAGAGGATTCAAGATAATTCAGAAAAAGTTCAGTCCAATCCTCATATTCATAGGGGAAGACTTGTCCAGTGGGAAGTAGGGCCAAGTCCAAGGACTCCCAGCTGTTGAGTCAATGAGCTAGGATGTGACTGTGGTCTCTAGACTTTTGTTGTAAAGTTTATATTGGGCTGCCTACTTGCTCTCAGTTCTGGCATACTGCCCCCTGGTGTTTAGACCTATCACCCCACCCTGCAGCACAGACTTCTAAACTCTTACTGTGGGCAACCCAGGTAAGAAAGTATTTGCTGTACTGACTGAAGGAAAGTTGATTCATGAATATCTCTGTTTGTTGTCCAAGATTATTCTTACTTGTACTTGATCTGGGTTCTGTTTTATTGTTTAAGATTTCAAATCTCTTTTAAACATTGGTTTTTGTGTGTGAATCTAGTTTTAATCCTTTTACATCATTTTTATTATTTAAAAGTTTTAATATTTTAAACTATCAGAAATTTGCAAGCATTATATAAAGAACTCCCAAATACACCTTTTCCTGTTTTTCATATTAAAACTTTTTTTATATTTATATTTATATATATTTATATATACTCTCTCTCTATATATACACATACATATTTACTATGTATATACTATATATGTGTGCGTATATATGTATACATATTCAAGAACCGTCTTACATCCTCCTGTTCCCTGTTCTCCTAATATTTTCCCCAGGCCAAGTTCACTCCTCTTGGAAAGTTCTACTTGACTTCAGATAGACCTCAGGTATATACGTACATACATACCCACAACATTATTTCCAAACCATTTTAAAGTGGGATGCATACATTTGCTCCCTTCTCCCCTACTAATACAGGTACATATTTCCTGAGAACAATCTTTTCTTACATATCCACAGCCGGGCTATTGAAGTCAATACTTTTATCTAATCCCCAGTCTCATCAATTATTCCAATGGCATCGTTGAAAACATTTCCCCGCACAGGGCAGGATTCCATGTGGCCTCACACGGAGCCCTGTTTCTTTAGCCTCCTGTAGTCTGGAGCAGTTACTCAGCTTTTCGACATCTCTGGCGCCATTGTTTTATTTTTTTAAAAAATTATTGTGGTAAAATATATATAACAAAATTGCTGTTTTAACCATTTTTAAGTATACAACACAGTGTTGTTAGTTACATTCCCATGTTGTGCAACATCACCGCTATCATCCGAAACAGAAATTCAGTATTCGTTAAGCAATAACTCTCCATTCCCCCCTGGTAACCACTAACGAACTTGTTAACCACTTGGTTACCACTGCCGTTGGTAACTGCTAATAAACTTCTGTCTCTGCGCATTTGCCTATTCTAGCTATTTCATTTATGTGGGATCATACAACGCTTGTCCTTTTGTATCTGCTTATTTCATTCAGCATCTTTTCAAGGTCCATCCACACTGTAGCATGGATCAGAACTACATTTCTCTTTATGGTTGAATAATATTCCATTGTATGCAGATACCATTTTCTGTTTACCCATTCAACTATGGATGGACGTTTGGTTTTTTTCTACCTTTTGGCTATTGTGAATAATGGATATTGGTATTTTTGAAGACCAGAAGCCTGTGATTTTACAGAGCGTCCTTCAATTTAGGTTTCTCAGAGGAAGTTAATCATGAGAGAACATGATTACATTCAAGTAATGCATCCCCAGCTGGAATACTACATAAATGATGTTGGTGTTTCTCTGGGAAGCGTAACTACGGACACGTGATGCCCACTGTCGCTTATCAGTGATACTACTTTTGATCACTTGGTTAAGGTGTTGTCCATTTTCTTGGCTGTGTAATTTCCTATTTTTTTCTTTTAAAATTAATAGGTAACTTGTGGAGACATGTTTTGAAATTATGTGAATATCCTATTCCTTGTCAAGCTTTCATCCCACCCAAGATTTTGGCCATACATATATGGATTTATTTTTGGACCCTCAATTCTATTCCATTACCATGTGCCTATTATACCAGTACCAGCCTGCTTTGATTACTGTAGTTTTATAGTATGTTTGGAGTCCCTGGGTAGTGCAAATGTTTAGTGCTCCACTACTAACTGGAAGGTTGGCGATTTAAGCCCACCTTGGAAGAAAGGCCTGGTGATCTGCTTCCAAAGTCACAGCCGCGAAAGCCCTACAGAGTGCAGTTCTACTCTGCGCACATGGGGTCGCCATGAGCCAGAATCAACTCAATGGCAACATGTTTGGTTTTTTTAATAGTATGTTTTGGAAACAGGAAGTGTGAGTCCTACTTTGTTCTTCTTTTCCAAGATTGCTTTGGCTATTTTGGGGCTCCTTGTAATTCCATATAAATTTGAGGATTGGCTTTTCCATGTCTGCAAATAAAGGTTTTTAACAGGCATGGTGTTGAATCTATACATTGCTTTGAGTAGTACTGGCATCTTAATAATATTAAGTCTTCCAGTCCATGAACACAGTATGTCTTTCCATTTGTTTAGGTCTTCTTTATTTCAGCAATGTTTACAGTTTTCAGTGTACAAGTCTTACGTTTCCTTGGCTAGATTTATTCCTAGGTACTTTATTCTTTTAGCTGCTATTGTAAACACAATTGTTTCTTTAATTTCCTTTCTGATTGCTCCTTGCTGGTGTATAAAAACCCAGAAGATTTTTGTGTGCTGACTTTGTATTTTGCCACTTTGCTGAATTCATTTATTACATCTAATAAGCTTTCTTGTGGGTTCTGTGGGGTCTTCTTATATAGGATCATGTCATCTCTGAAAAGGGATGGTTTTACTTTTTTCTTTCCGATTTGGATATCTTTTCTTTCTTTTTCCTGACTAATTGCTCTGGCTAGGACTTCCAGTACAATGTTGAATAGCAGTGGTGAGAGCAGGCATCCTTCTCTTGTTCCTGATCATAAGGGGAAAGTTCTCAGTCTTTCTCCATTAAGAATGTTAGCTGTGGCTTTTTCATAAATGCCCTTTATCATATTGAGGAATTTCCTTTCTATTCCTAGTTTGTGTGATATATATATATATGGATATATATGTGTGTATATATATAATCATGAAAGGGTGTTGGGTTTTGTCAAATGCCTTTTCTGTGTTGATTTGAGATGATCATGTGGTTCTTTTCCTTTGTTCTATTAATGTGACACACTATATTGATTGATTTGTGTATGTTGTACCACTCTTGTATTCCTGGAAAAAATCCCACTTGGTCATGGTGTGTAAGAGTCCCTGGTTGGTGCAAACAGTTAAGTGCTTGACTAGTAGCCTGAAGGTTGGTGGTTCGAACCCATCCAGAGGTGCCTCAGAAGACAGGCCTGGTGGTCTGCTTCCGAAAGGTCACGGCCTTGAAAACCCTATGAAACATTTCTACTTTGCACACATGGGGTCGCCATCAGCTTGGCGGGCAATTAACAATAACAACAACATGGTGTATAATCCCTTTGATCTGGTTTTGGGTTTGGTTTGCTAGTATTTTGTTGAGGATTTTTGCATCTATACTCACGGGGGATACTGGTCTCTAGTTTTCTTGTGGTGTCTTTGTTTAGCTTTGGTATCGGGTTAATATTAGCCTCTTAGTTTTGTCAGTCTAGCTAAGTTTCTCAATTTTACTGATCTTTTCAAAGAATTAACTTCTGGTTTGGGTGATTCTATTGTTTGTCTACTCTGTTCTTCATTTATTTCTGCTCTGATCTTTGCTATTTCCCTTCTTTTGGTAGCTTTGGGCATGACTCGCTCTTCTTTTTCTCGTTCATCAAGTAGTAAAGTTAGGTTATTGATTTGAGGTCTTTATTCTTTTTTAATCTAAGTGTTTACTGCAATAAATTTCCCTCCGAGCATCGCCTTTGCTGCATATCGTGTTTTAGTATGTTGTGTCATCGTTTTCATTCAACTCTAAGTATTTTCTGATTTCTCTCTTTATTTCTTAATCGACCCATTGGTTGTTTAATAGTGTGTTGTTTAATTTCCACGTAATTGGGAATTTTCCAGTTTTGCCTTTTCCTGAACATGAGTGAAATCCTATAGTATGTAGCTATTTAAGCCTAGCTTCTTTCACGTAGCATAATGTATCTGAGATTCATCCATGCTGTTGCTTGTGTCAGCCTTTTCATTGTTGAGTAGTATCCCACTGTGTGGATTCACCACAGCTGGTTTATCCATTCGCCAGTTGATGGACATTTGGGTTGTTTCCACTTTCTGAAAGGTATCGCTATGAGCATTTTTGTGTGAATATAAGTTTTCATTTCTCTTGGGTAAATGCCTAGTAGTGAGATCGCTGGTCAGATGATAAATATATGTTTAACCTGATGAGAAATTGCTAAATTGTATTCCAAAGTATCTGTACCATTTGGCAATCTCACCAGTAATGAATGAGAGTTCCACTTGCTCTATTTTTATCAGCACTTGGTATTATATATATATATATATACATATATATCTCATTCTAACAGATGTTTCTTTTATTGATGTCACTTAAGTTGTCTAATTGGTTGGCATAAAGTTGTTTATAATTTTTCCTTATAAATCCTTTTAATTTCTATAGGATAGTGATGTTTCCTGATTTCTGTAGGACTGACAGTGATATTGTAGTAATTTGTGTCTTCTCTGTTATCTCGTCAATCCAGCTAAGAATTTGTCAATTTTATTAATCTTTTCAAACAAAAAACTCGTGGTTTCATTGATTTTCTCTATTGTTTTTGTTTCCTATTTCATTGATTTCCACTCTAATCTTCATTATTTCCTTTCTTCTGCTTGTTTTGGGTTTAATTTGCTCCTTTCTAATTTCTTAGGGTGGAAGGTTAAATTATTGATTGGAAGTCTTTCTTCTTTTCTGATACAGGTATTTAAAGCTATACATTTCCTTCCAACCACTCTTTAACTGTATCACATAAATTCCATTCAGTTCAGAATATTTTAAAATTTCTTTTATGATCGACTGTTCCTTTAGAAGTGTGCTGGTTAACTGCCAGATATTTGGAAATGTTTCCAGTTTTCTTCCTATTGTGGATCTCTTGTTTCTGTCTGGCCAGGGAACATCCTTTTTATGATCTCAATCTTTTTAAATTTACTGAAACTTGTTTTATGGCTCAGCGTGTGGTCTATCCTGGAGAATGTTTCAGGTATACTTGAAAAGAATATGCGTTCTGGAATCACGGGGTAGAGTGTTCTATAAATGTAAGTTTGTGGTCAACTTGGTTGACAGTGTTGTTCAAGTTTTCTATATCCTTGATTTTTCTTTCTGGTTGTCCTATCAATTATTTAGACCGGACTATTCCAATCTCCAACTATTATTGTTGAATTGTCTATTTCTCTTCTTAATTCTGTCAGTTTGCTTTCTCTTTTTCAGGTGGGATATTTTCTACTGATCTATCTTCATTTATCCTTCTGCCATCCAAGTCTATTGGGCCTCTTTGTGTGTTTTTAATTTGTTATTTTACTTTTCAACTCTTTTTTTAGCCTCTGAGGAGCTGGAGGACAGCCAGCATAACCTTTTAGGGATAGGTCTGACCTGGAATCATCAGACTCTTCAATCACTGGGGAAATCCCAAGATTTTAGAGGTTACCTCTCAGGAACCAAGCGAGTGGGAGACCAAATTCTTTGGGTAAAGTTAAATTCTTTACCCCACACCACCATCTTCCTTCAACACTTCTAGCTTTTGGGACTAAGTCCATAAGGAAAGAAAGCCTTGGGCTCACACACCAGATTGTTATCTTATTTCACTGATTTTGAGATGCACCTTTTCTATCCATGTTATAATCTCTCTGAAACTGAAATGCATCTCACAACAGATGGCATGTTATAGAGAGCAGAGTTGTACGTAAGATAAATGTGCATGATACAACGGATGGAGTTCTAAATTTGAAGAAATACTGGTATCTTTACTGTCCCAACTTGCCTCAAGGCTCCACTTTTTCAGAGTTGGAACCTAGCTGTATACAATAAGAGTAATCATGTGGTTTCTTCCTCCTCAAGGGCAAGTGTGTGAAGTAAAAATGGACTCCAAATGGTTTCTCCATTGTGACCTCAAGCCATTGCCTCTCTAAACAGAATCATTGGTGAGGCCCTCTGGAAACTTATTTAAAATTTTTTTGGTAACCTGCTTTTAGATTTGGAAGACTGTCCTTTATTTTATTGCATCTAGCAGATACTTTTTGTGGTGTATGTTATTAGATTATGGTCACTCTATAGTTTTAACATAAAGACTCTTATTTTTGGCTCTTTTTGTTTAAACATTTGGTATGTTTCAGTAATGTGCATTATTCCACCCTTTCATAGAAAGTAATTTTTTTTTTTTTTGAAAAGTAACAATAAACACTAGGTGTTGCTATTTTGATTTAGAAAGTAGAATAAAAGTAGCTCAAAAGTTATTACTCTTATCTGTTTATAAAAATAACAATGGCTCTGGTATTTTTGTAGTCACAGGTAGCCAATGCTTACATCAGTAAGAACTCAGCAACGTTCAGATACTCTACATCCTTTGGTTGGGTATGAAGAAATCAATCTTTTCTTTAAAAAAAAACTACTCAAGGTTTGCAAAAAAGTTAAAATTAAAAGACAAAGACTGTCATGTTGAGTACATTATATACGCAAGTAGACGGATCATCACGAATGTAGGTTTATTTCGTTAAAAAACAAAACAGATTCACCCCTCAAAGAGCACTGTATCATTTAGAGCAGCAGCAGTCCCAAGGCACGTACGTACGAAACACCTCAAGCAAAATAGAAACGAAACAGTTAAAAATACTGTGTGTAATTTAAAAAGACGTTGAAGACCACCATTTGTTAATATGAACATCGGTTAGAAAAATGACTTTTCCTTCTTTTACAATTTTATTCCTTTACCGTTAGTTGCTAAGAGGAGTAACAGTGTAATAGTTATGCGCTATCTTGTGGCACATACCACACACTTTCAAGCCATTTAACTTGGTCTGCTCAAGAAAAAAACAGCTAAAGTACAGCTTAAAAATTTTATTTTTAGTACTTTCACATCTTTTTTAGATATCTGGAATTCGTACGCTTAAAAAAAACCCTCATTTTTCTTAGCTTAGTAGCTATATGTCCCTAGGCAAACCCACTATACAAAAAAGGACTACATTCAAGATATTCTAAAATACTAAAGACATGATTTGTAATTTGCAATCCTCACAATAATCCTCTTCCTAAAACATTAGAAGTCAACACATAATAAATGTAAAGGTCAACTAAATATATTAAAATAAAATAGTATTTGATTTAAATTATTGCTCACTCAGGACATATAATGAATATCCTCTGGTTAGGGATGCTAAGATTAGCTGTTAGAAATGGCCTAACATCAACATTTAGTGTATATAAAAATTCTTTTATAATGAAAAGTTTATAATAATCACACAAAAATTGTCCCTTTATATATTAGCCACCATTTAGCTTCACATGATGAAGACTGGAAAACATGTGGTTGAATTTGTTGTTCAGTAATAAATCTTGTATCATGTGTACTGACTTCAATGTCTCAAAGTCATTTTTTATATGAAATGGGGCGTTAAGGAGTGCTTACAGACTCTTCACTATTAGAAGGGAGAAACGAGACACTGAAGGTCCAGTTTTAAATGACAACAACAAAGCATATAAAACACTAGTACAATAAAGCGTTTTAAATAGTACTAAATAGCACAATTTAAATACCAGTTGGACACTGCCATTAGTTTCCCTCTTAAAAAAAAACAATCAGGTCCTGGGCTTCTAGCTGTGTTTTCTTTTTAGAAATAATAAGCATCCTCCTCACAGTCACCATTTGGTCTGTATCCACGCCGTAGATGTCCACACGCTCTCCTTTATGTTCTCGGTGGCCAGCCTGAGGTCTCCGAGACGCCCACACTCCACAGTGACCCAGAGGACTTCTGGTTTCTTGTGTGGAAGGCGTCCACCAGGCCCTGAGACGCAGCCTAGAGCAGAATGGCCTGGGCCACCTCTTTGATCGTGGACGCGGCTTTCTCCAGCTCTTCTTCTGTTTGCTCCACTGTGACCACAACTCTAATGCTGAGAAAGAGAGGATGACACAGAAAATTACCAAGTGACAGCCTATACCAAGATGCGTCATCTCTGGCCTGGGAGCCACATCCAGCCCACCACTTGTTTTTGTCAATAAAGTTTTATTGGAACACAGCCCTGCTTGTTCGTTACATATTGTCAGAGCTGCTTTGCTACCACAATGGCGGCACTGAGGGGTTGTGACAGGAATCCTATGGGCTGTAAGCCTAAATATCTGCTCTCTGGCCCTTCACCTAAGAAATCTGCCACCCCCTGGCCTATATCGTTCGTAGGTGTCTAGTCAGAGTAACCTGGTGGTAGGAGGCAGAAAACTTCAAGCTTTCAGAAAGCTGAAAATAAGACAAAGCTTGACAGGGCAATACTACCTCTTACTGCTTCCACTTTAATTTGCAGACATCTTGTTCTTCCACTGGACGAGTGTCCACTGAGCTGTACTGAGCTAGGCATGGAGCACAGAGGGCCACAAAGCAAGCGATGCTCCTGTCCTCATGAATCTGTGGTCTCATGCTGGGATAAGTGCAATGAAAAACGAGAGGGGCATCCCTGACAGGGACACAACAGAGAGTCCCGAACAGAAGAAAATGTAGAACAGAACCCAAATTCATGTAAAAAGACCAGACTTAATGGTCTGACAGAGACTGGAGGAATGCCCGAAACTATAGCCCCCGGACGCACTGTTAACCCAGAACTGAAACCATTCCCGATGCCTACTTTTCAGACAAAGATTAGAAAGGCCTATAAAACAATAATACACGTGAGGAATGTGCTTCTTAGTTCAATCAGATAAAGAGACAGCTCCTGTCCAAAAGCAGGGTGAGAAGGCGGGAAGGGACAGGAGCTGGCTGAATGGACACAGGGAACCAGAGGTGGAAAGGGGGAGTGTGCTGTCACATTGTGGGGATTGCAACCAATGTCGCAAAACAGTATGTGCATAAATTTTTAAATTGAGAAATTAACTTGAGCTGTAAACTTTCACCTAAGGCACGGTTAAAAAAAAGAAAAAATGCGGGGGGCAGGATCTGTAAGGTACTTTCCAGGCCTGCCAGTGTGGTCTTCCAAAGCCCAAGACTGGCACTAGGAGCCTGCACAAGGCCCACACTCCCTAGTGAGCACGTCCCTGATGTGGCGTCTGCTCCTGCTCCAGGCTCACTCCTTCCGTATCCTTGTGGCTTGTGCTTTGAGCTTCCCAGAGGCACTTGCAGGTCTTGGAACCATGGTAAACCCCAGGGCAAAGCTCACAGCAGCCATCTCTGGAGTGCCACAATGCTCACTGTCTCCTGACAAGCACATCCTGGTTCTCCAGGCTCAGCTGAAGCAGCACCTGCCCCAGGAAGCCGGTATCCTCCCAGGCCAGAGCCAGCCCTGCTCTCCTCCTTCTGTGACTGTGCTGACTCAGGGCTGTGGCCCTGAATGCTTCCGGGCTTGTGTGCCTAACCCCCCGACTATGCTGGAAGCTCCTTTGGTAACTTTCACCTTCAGTATGTTCTGGGTTTAAAACTGAATCGAGGCACATTCTCACACGGGGCTTCTTGAACCTTTACAGCTGTCCCCACTGCTGTTTGCTCCACTCCAGGTGTTTCAGTCTGTTTGCTGGGTGAAGGGCCACAGAGTGCTCTGGCCAGCAGAGGTGATGGCGGCCACAACCCGGGTTGCTTTGTGCCAGAAGCTGCTGGTGCAACACGTGGGGCTCTGGGTACACGGCAGACGTGCTGAGTGGAGCTTCCGTCTGACCCAGTGACTCTTGGGGTCCTGGACACTTCTTTAGGCTAACTAGGGGGCTACATGTGAGTCCTGAGGGGCTTTTCAGCTAGAATGTGAAAACACCCAGTGTAAGAACAGAAAATAGGTGAGGTACTATATTTTAATGATGAAGACATTCTTCCTCATCCTGTGATAGTCTTGACATTTTCAAACACAATACATTTCATGCAGACTTTGTCAGAAAAAGAAAGGCTGTGTCTGAATGTCAACCCACCTCGGAGGAGGGAGGCACTTCTCTTCTTTCTCCAAGTAGCGCGCCTGCGTTAACGCGATGCTTCTGTTCATGCACTGAGTGAAGAAAAAGGATACATTTGCAAGCCGAACGAACATCAGACACTGTGCTCATTCAAACCGGAAGAGACACGGAAACGCTAGCCCTCCACAGCAGTTTTAACTCATTTTTCCAATTAGAACTGGTAGGAAACAAAACTCAAATACCACAACATAATCTAGAGCAGCAATGGTCTCCAGAACTCTCTGCAAGGACAGCTGTGTTCGTTCTGCTCTGTCCTGTACGGCAGCCACCTGTCACATGTGGCTACTGAACACTGAGATGTGGCTAATGCAACCGGGAAGCTGAATTTGTAATTCTGCTTACGTTGCATTAATTTAATTAGTCGCAGGTAGCTAGTGGCCACCTAATTAGACAGAGCAGTTAGAACACGTGGAAATGGGATGAGCGGAGCCCTGAAGGCTAACCAAGCGAAGAGCTAAACACAGAACTACAGTGGCAGGACTGCTTCAGAGGATGGCCGGCAAGTCAAGGTTAGCCACGACTACTGAAAAATTCTCTGAGAGAGAGAGCGGAGCCACGACTACTGAAAAATTCTCTAAAAGAGAGAGCGGAGCCACGTACTGGCCGTGGAGGTCTCTTTCTGGCGTGATAAAAACACTCGGCCATCAGATACTGCTGGCCGCACAACCTCGTGAATGCACTCAAAACCACTGAACTGCGTACTTGAAAAGGGTGAATCTATCGTATGTGAACTATCTAAATTAAAAAAAAAAAATCAGAGCAAGGGATGGTAATATACCATTGCCTGACAGGAGGGAACAATTCTTCCAAGTCCCCGGGAGTGAAAGCATTTGCTTGAATAGAGTGTACTTTGTAAGCAGGTTTTTCCCTGCTAGGAAGAGATGAAGACAAGGCCAGGCAGTGATCACAGATTCTGGCTGATTACGGATTCTGGAACTGCGCTTGGAAAAGCGAACTCCTGAAAATGTCTGTGCTGGCTCTGTTTCTAGCCCTGGCTGGTTAAGAATCGTTCTAAACCATAACCTGGAGTTGGTAAAAACAGTGTTTTGTCGAGCAACTCGACATGAGCTTGGCAAAACCTCTCAGTTCTGCAAAGCTTAACCAGGAGTTATAGTACGCTGATTCTTTTCTCCCACTCCAATATTGGGTGGGGTGGGGGGAGAGTAAAACAAAGTAAGATTTTGAAGTTGCCAATAGTTATTATATTTAAGACAGAAGCGGTAACTATGCAAGTAAGTTACAAATGAAAAGTTTCCAGAACAGTGTTTGTTCCCTACCCCAGACCCCGCTCTCTTCTCACTAAACCCTCCAGATGATTTCGTTATGACGGTCGGCCTCAACGGCCCACAGGTATCATCCTGGGATCTGTGGGTTCTCCATAAGGTTCTCATTTCCTCTTTGCTGAGGACTGTCTACTTCAGCAGGGCATGTTATGAAGTCCTTAATTCCCAGACCGTCCTAGTGTCTCTCTGGAACAAAGAAGCAGTCAGCCTTTAACTGCCGCTACACAGTGAAAACGGGATGGAGCTGGATTCCACGAGGACTCCATCCACCAGCACCTGGAGAACCCGGCACCAGGGAGCACGGCGTGTGTGTGGCTCACAGCCCTGAGCTGGCTCGGTGGAGACTCGGGGGGAACGATGGATACACTTACAGGGACCTGCTCCACAAGAGTCAGGCCCTAGGGGTGATCAATTAAAAAACACAAAACCACAACACTCATCTGCCACACTCAGGTAACAGAATGAATCTGCATTTAGTTTACTGGCTTGTTCTTTTAGTTCGTATTTAATTTACGAATCTGTTTTGGTATTACATTTGTGTGAGAAGTCTAATCACAAGAATACGATACCTTTACGTTTGTACAGATTTAAGCAACGTTACAATAAAAACACCAAGACGGTAAAGGGGTCTGTAGGACGCTTTCCCCCCTTTGAAGAGCATCTACCATTTTTCAAGTCTGCAAAGCTGTGCCTGAGGGGACATCTGTGACATTTCCTCACCCAACAACACAAGAGTCACTCCTGATAATCCATAACTTGACATGTTTTCTGAATTAGGAATCTCACATTCTGAGTTTGGTTTTATTCTTATTTTCTAACACCACTGACTCCAGAAGGCCACAAACTGCGTGATGCTCCCGTGAATCTACCATTGCAGACCGTGTGGTTCAAACACTGTAGGGCACAGGCTGGCCGAAGCAGGCTTGAAGCCAGAGGCTGGCTGCACGTGCTGGTCCCCACACTTAACAGCCAGGTGTCTGTGGACCAGGATGTGACAATTCCCACCCCCCTACCCCACACACAGGTCGGGGGCAGGCAGGCACTGAAGTCCAGAGATGCTGGACGGGTGGAGCCCGGCACGGGCCGCACACGGAGAAGGCACCAACAGGTGGCGCCATCATTGCTGTGAGACCCCACCTGGCAGCCTGGGGTCGGAGCAGGAGCCTTTGGGAGGAATCCTTAGCAGGACGAGGAAGCAAAACGGTACATGTTCTCATTCTAAACTACATGTGACATGCATTTCAGGTTCAAGCAAAAGGCGCTGTCACCGCACGGGAGGCATGTTTACAGGGGGCAGTGCCCCTTCACATTTGTTAAAACTGCACGGAGCCAAGTCAGAGAGGAGGGCTTGAGATGCAGCTCCGCTGGACAGAAAGAGCACGGGGTTTTCCACAGCAACACGGTTCTTAGTAACTCAGTTCTAACTAGTGGTAAAATAATTTTCAGAAGATTTAAAAAAAATAAAAATAAAAAACTGAGTAAACGTGTCATTTTACGCATGTTAAAGAAGTGGTTTTGTCTTCCTCCCATCCTGACTACAAGCGTGCCCTGACTTCAGGACTCTGATCCTTGCAGGGTAGCTGATAACCTATTTTGGAGCCCCGCTGGGGTAACCTTCCAGACCAGGAGCTGTCTGTCGTGCCTGCAATGGCCAGACACCATGCCTTCCCAGCTACAGCCTACGACTGCCTGGCTTTGGGAATGGTGAACAATGAAATTTCCGTAGGCTCATTATTTGGGATAGACGCAAAGTTATTCAGTACAACGCCACACAGAACACGACTCTGGCGGCCGATCAGAGGAACCAGAGGCTGTCACGACAGACGCGCCATAAACCTAACCGGGCAGAGCCAGACGTCGGGAAGGACCGTGAGCGCCAGAAAAGGTCCGTGTCAGAAGAGGGGCGACTGGCAGCTTCCTCCGTATCTTCCCTCTTGAGGCAAAGAGGTCTTTCTTACAAACGATGTTTAAAAAATTGCTTGCAGTGGGAATAAAAATAGGGTGGGGAGAGTCACTTAGACAACTAGATACTTACTTGACTGACAATTTCCTGAAGGAGTTTCACATCTCTCTCTCGAGACCCAGTGCTCTTTTCTAGCTGCAGGTGAAATGCTGGAGAAAACGACTTCCCCACCACTTTTAATCCAGAAATGCTGAAGGGGGGAAACACACACACACATTAATCCCTTCCGGGTGCTAAGAGATCTCACGCATAAATAACTCAACAGGGTCTGCACTGGAGAGGCCCGCTGCATGTAACAAAACTTGGGACGTTTACTGGAAGCATCACAGTATCCGCGGTGGAACTCCAATTGTGACACACACAAAAAAAAAGGTAAAAATGCACACTCTGGACAGCTTGGTCATCTAGGAGCACCTCCTGCAATGCTGTTTCTGTGAGCAGATCCTTTTGTCTCTCATTTCACAAGAGAAAACACGAGTCACCCCGAGCTCTCCACTAGGAAGTCTACCGGGCCCTGCTACCTCGCCCACCGCAGCTTGTGAGACTGACCTCCTCACACACCTTCTCCCAGGCCACTCACCGCGGGGCCTGGGCCCCTGTGGCCTCTGCCCGCAGTCGCCATATACGCCAGGTCCCAGGTGGAGTGTGACCTCCTCGGAGGGCCTTCCCTCACCACCCAGCCTAGCAAAGGGCCCGCCCCATCATATCCTATCATCTGCCCCGTCTGTTTCCTTCACAGAAACAGATCTTCTCGTTCCGTATTTCACAGAAACATGGGCTACTTGTTACAAGGAATGATGTTATGCTTCCTCGCTTATTATTTAAGTCTTTAGTTTGTACCTTGTATTCTCATAAATTACGGGGATAAGTTAACATTACAAACACTGTATTTTGATCACCAGCAACGTGTTTAAGTTTCCTTTTTCTTTGCATGTTCAGTTTTAAATTTTGCTTGAGTTAAGATTATTTTCCTCTTTCTTGTCTGCTGCTTTAGGGAAGACAGGTTTTTTCGGGGGAGGGGTGAAAACTGCTATTTTCAAACGATTATGACAGATGTCATGAGAACTATACGCCGTATTATTTAGTCAGGTTCCTTTAAAGTCCATTTTACCCCACAATGAAAACACTGATTTCTGACTTATCTCCTAAGACACAGATGATGTCACATGCCTATGTGAAATTAAGCTACGTAGATTGCATTCATTTAGCTTGTTTTACCTGCAAAGATCTGTCTGTCCCGTAGAATGAAATCAGCACAAAAAGTATGAAGTAGCGTATCGATTCTGACCCATAGTGACCCTACAGGACAGGGTATAACTGCCCCATAGTTTCCAAGGAGCGGCAGGTGGATTTGAACTGCCAACCTTCTGGTTAGCAGCCATAGCTCTTAATCACTGTGCCACCAGGGCTCCAAACCACCCATAAGCATTATTAATTTGTGTGTCTTTCTTTAACTGTAATATGTCATGTTAAGATTTCTCAGTAAACCAGGCTGCAGATTTGAATCATGGAATCTTCTGGAATGTGGGGGAACTTTCTAGATTAGTTCTTTTACTAATGTAGAAATAAGCCATATACTTTCAAAACTCATTTTCTATGTAATTTTTGGATGCATTAAACTTGCACCCAAAAAAATTGGTAGTTTTTTTAAGGTCATGTACTTCCAGAGGAGAACTTAAAAATTTGCTGTTCAAATAGCACATATGAATCAAACAGCCTGGACTTTCCTTAATACATACAAGGCACCCCAAGCCCACTCTAGCTTGTGCTTTGATAAATGGGCTCATCTCACAGGCTGGGCAGGGTAGGCCAGTGGGAGATGAAATGAAACAAAATGCCCTATTTTTGTCTGCCTAGATTAAAGTTTAACTAAAACCAAATGGACACACGAGTTTTAGCTGGAGTTCAGAAACTTAGAAGCTGTATTTCAGAGCCTATTACATGCCACAGAGAAACATTTTGGAGAATCTATATTACTTTATCCAAATGGGTAAATATCAAGCACAGGGCTAGGTGTTAGTGACAGGACAATCAACAAGACAAACCTGGTCTCCCTTCTTTTATGCCTACAGTCTAGGAAGAGAGTTAGACAGAAATAACTAGGTTCCATCTGGGGGATCTTCAGGTTTCTGACCAAGGGGCAAACCAGTAGAGGCTTCTGACTTCCTCTCTCAAACTCAGTCTTAGAGATGAGAAGTGAATTACTGATGAGAGGGAAATTTAAAAATTACTTAGAACTAAACATTGAAACTATTACCTGTGAAAATGTCTATCTTGACATATATTTAATGGAAAAAAAGAAACAAAACCAGTAAGCTAAATTCAGCTATAAAAGAGTACGAACACAAATGGAAAAGAGAGAAACAGAAAATAAAATGGGAAAGTGCAGACCCCAAAGAGATAATCATAGCCTACCCCTCAACCCAAAGGCCCCGAGCCTAGAACGCCTTCAAGGAGAGTCCTGCACAGCTTTTAAGAAGCAAACAATGAAGCCTTGTCTTGTGCACCCGCTCCGTAAGGCAGAACGGGTGGAAAGGCTGCCCAGTTATTTACTGAGGCTACTACGATAACGTTGCTTTCTATGTTATGTAAGGTTGGTGTAACAAAAGATTAAAGGTCCATTTAAAATTGAAAGTATGGATATAAAAGTTCAAATTAAAACAGTCACTAAATAAATCTAAACTCATTGCCACTGAGTAGATTCCAACTCACGGTGACCCCATGTGTTAAGAGTAGAACTGCTCCATAGGGTTTTCTTGGCTGTAATCTTTACAGAAGTGGATCGTCAGGCCTTTCTTCTGTGGTGCCACTGGGCGGGCTGGAACCGCCAACATTTAGGTTACCAGTCAAGTGCAAACTGTTTGTGCCATGTGGGGACCTTTAATAATAAATAAAACTGTAGAAAAATATACTGTAATCAAGCATGGGCTACCTCCAGTTCTTTAGTGAAGAAATGATTTTATCCTGGGAGTAAAAGAAGGATGCCTGCTATCACTACCACCGTTTAATAGAGGGCTGGAGACCTTGGTCAATGCAGTAAAGAAAAAACAGCAGTAAGATGTCAAAGAATTGGGAGAGGAAGAGAGAAAACCGTAACTGCAGGTAGTAGGATGTCCACGCACATGATCGTAACAGAATCAAACAAATTACCGAAACCAGCGAGAGCTCAGAAAGACTGCTGAATAGATCAGTTCAGAGAAATCAAAAACCAGCAATCATCAAGCACAAAATATAAAAGACAACCCCTTTCACAACAGTAACAAAACCTATAGGATTATCTAGAAATCTCCCTGAAAGGTCTCATAAAGGTAAAAGGGTTTTGTGGAGAAAAATGTTAAATCCCACTAAAGGACACACGAAAGAAGATCCGAGTAGGTGGAGAGATCATGTCCATGGATCGTAATTCCCTGCACATTAACCGGAGAACTGAATCCACTTCCAATGAAAATTCCAGCAATATTTCTAAAGGAACCTGAAATCACTGCAAAACATACATGGTAGTAAGAACACATACATTAACGAGAACAGAGTCTGAAGTTTGAGGGAACGAACCAATCGCAACAGAAGAGACAGTACAAAAACAGATCCAGGTGTAAATCGGGAACTGACGTCCAACGGAGAGAGTACCACCGAACAGTAGAAGAAAGGATATGGTGTCTGGAAACCGACCTCATTGGTCTTAAACAACCCTCTGCTGACCTCGTTCCTTCCTCAGGCCGCCACCCCGTTTCCGCACCTCTTCATAGCAATATCCAGCACATCCAAGCTGTGTTCAATCCCTCTCTTCCCACTCTCTCCTGAACCTATTTCCATCAGGCCTTGTGCCCCCAGCACACTACTGAAGCTGCTCACCAAGTCACCAATAACCCTGTGGGATGGAATCGAAGCATCACTTTGCAGATACTGGCAACAACCGACACTTGAGCACCTTCTCCCCCTGGATTCCAGGACCCCGGCTGCTGCTTCACTGGCCAGCTCTGAGTTCTCAGTCTCCTTTGCTGGTCCCTCCCCTCTTCACACCGTCACGCCTGTATATACAGCTGCTGCTCCTCCCTACCTGCTGTCCAATGGACAGCTCATGCTTAACACAGCCGACACTGAGTTTCCCCCAATGAACGTGTCTTTTCCACAGTTCCACCCACCTCAGTCCCTAACAACTCCATCTTTTTAGATGCTCAGACCAAAAGCCTTAGACCAGCCTTGAGTCTTCTCTTTCTCTCTCATCCCACATATCCAGGTAGCTGGCTTTACCTTCACATCCAGAATCCAATCCCTTCTCGCTGCCACTATCAAGGTCAGAGTCACCTACCTGCGGCCGGCATCATTGCAACAACCTCCTAACTTGTCTCCCTGCTTCTGTCCTTGCCCCCCCCAACAATCCAGCTCGTCACACTACACCAAGAGTCGTTTTGCTAAGACCTAACTTAAGTCACGTCACGGCGCTCTTTCATCCAAAACCATGCCACGGCTTCCTGTCTGAGAGTAGAAGGCCAGGTTCCTGCCGTGGCCTACAGAGCCCTGGATGGCTGCCCTCTACCTGGCCGTCACCTCACTGGATCCCCCCGCTCTCACGCCTCTGGCCACACTGGCCCTCACCTCACCGGATCCCCCGCTCTCACGTCTCTGGCCACACTGGCCCTCACCTCACCGGATCCCCCGCTCTCACGCCTCTGGCCACACTGGCCCTCATCTCACCGGATCCCCCCGCTCTCACCCCTCTGGCCACACTGGCCCTCACCTCACCGGATCCCCTCGCTCTCCTGCCTCTGGCCACACTGGCCTCCTTGCTGTGTTGTCTGCTGTTCCCTCTAGGCATCTAGATACTGCATGATTTGCTCCCACACATCCTTAGTGTGTTTAGTGAGGTGACTGTGGAGTCACCCAAGTGTAGATCTGAGTGTAAGAGCTGGAGCCCCTGGAGCAGCACAGACTGGAGCCACAGCATATTACAGGTGTCACGAAATGATAGGAAGCTGAAGGCACTTCTCCCAGGAGGTTACAGAGAAGGAAAGAGGACCAGGACTAAGCCTGAAGAGGAGGGTGCTGAAAGAAAGCCTCCAAAGACCAGGGTGAGGCAATCAAGAGAGGCAGGAGAAGAACCGGAAGTGTGGTGTGACAGATTCCAAGTAAAGAGCTGCAGGAAGGCCAGCGAGGTCAATGGTGCTGACGGTGACCAGGGGACCAGGCAAGGCCACACCACTGGTGACCCTACAGGAGCAGTTCAGATGAAGCTTAAGAGTGGAAGCTGGACCTCAGCAGCTTCACATGTAAATGGGAGATGAGGATGTGGAGAAAGCAAAAACAGCTCTTGAGAAGATGACAGAGGAAGGCAGGGGCTTGGGGAGGCTGCTAGAGGGGAAGGTGGGGTCACGGGCAAGAGGGATTCAGAACAAGAGAGGAGAGTGTGCCTGAGTGCCAGGAAGGTGGGGTCACGGGAAAGAGGGATTTAGAACGAGAGAGGAGAGTGTGCCTGAGCGCCAGGAAGGTGACCTGGAAGAGGGGAAGGTGGGGTCACGGGAAAGAGGGATTTAGAACAAGAGAGGAGAGTGTGCCTGAGTGCCAGGAAGGTGACCCAGGAGAGGGGACAACCAAAGGCACACAGCCCTTAAGAAGGAAGGCCTGTGACGGCTGGGGGAACATTTTTCAGCGACCACAGGAAGGAAGGCTGTTTAGACACTGTAGGCGTGCAGATCTGCTAGGGAAAATGAGGGCGTTCCCATGTGATAGCGTGAGGCAAGGACATGAGCTGAAAGTGGACGGAGCAAAGGCAGAGGGTTAAGGACTGGGGAGAAGAGAAGATGTGTGAGAGAGCTGGGGAAAGTGGAAGACTGGGCTTATAAACACATTAACACTGCCAGAGTGAAGGGCGTTTGAGGGTGGTGGTCATGAACTTACAGGGACTCCTGTGTGCCAGGCTGTGTTAGCATATTAATATTTCATGCAATCAGTGTAACTGGAACCAACACAATTAGTATCTCTCTACCACGAATCATGCAGGAACTTTTGTCACTACCATACAGACACACCCAGAACTTTAACTGTTTCTGCCCCCACTTTATCTCAACAGCTGTGATCTACTCACTGGTCAATTATTCTTTTCTTACTGTAAAGTCTCTAGGGTCCATATCTGGTAAGAGAGAGACAGGACTTTCACGACTGAAAAGGTACTTTTGACCTTAGGAAAGGCAAAAAAGAAACACCTGGGGCAAAGCGAGAGATTTTCTGTAAGATCAGAAATCTGCCTGAATGTCACCCGCCTCAAATTTTCCTCAACTCTACAGAAATCTTAACGAGCTACTACTCTTTTACAGTTTAAAAAAGAAACTTTCATAAAGTTCCGTCAATTTCACTTGATTCTTTCTCTGGTATTAATTTAAATAAAACAGAATCTAGTAATTTATTAAAAAGTAACAGAGAGTATGGACTCAGTTATTTAATGATATCGTATGTGAGTATGCCCTTTTACCCGTGTAGACTGGAGAGATTCTCCAATGTTTACCCTGGTTATTTCTAGCGGTAAGATTCTGGGTGATTTGCTACTTCCAGCTTTGCATCTTCTCTATTGCTATGATATTTTATTAATGAGCTTATATCGTTTTTACAAAAACAAAGTCACGAGCTGTTAAAATAACAGCAAAGCAGATGGTCTGGTTTTACACAAACAGACCAATTTCAGTGAATCAGGTTTTTGGTCTCTTAGTTCCAAGTCAATCAAACTGACCTCAGCCTATCAAATGTTCTCAGAACCAACGAGGTTTGCACGAGTTCTTCAAACGTGGTGCAGATGAGCTTTACACTGGTAGAAAACACAGAAAACTTACCCTTGTAATGCTTTATGAATTTGCTCGCACTTTTCCTTCAACACTGCAAAAATACCTGTGTGAAAAAGAATATCTTTGGTAGTTTATTTGGAACATTTGACAGCACTCATCTAAAAAAGATTCTTAACGGCCCAGTTCAAGTTCATCCACTTAAAATGCGGCCAATCCTTCCGCATGATAAACAGAGAGCTGTAACTCACACTCCTCCATGGGCCTGGGCTTTCGTCTCTGGCACCTGGGAACCCAGCGCCTCCTTCCCTTGCTGCCCCGCTTTCGCCAGCCTCCGGGATGGGGCTCTCCAAGCAAAACAGGGGCTCTGACTGTTACTGAGAGTCTACAGGTAATCTAGATAAGGGGGTTGGGAGTAACAGGGTGCAGACCTATTACACTTCTCTCTGGACCCCAAACAACTTTGTAAAAAGCAGACACTAGAGTAATTTTTATACTGTTTCCTTTGTATTTTCCTTTTGTTCAAGGAAAATTCAAAAATCAAAATATCTAATCCTATCTCCAGGAGGTGAGAGTGTCAGGTCGTCTGGAAGCGAGCATACAAATGTGCAGACAAACATCCACAGGCTCTGGCTCCAGAAATTAAAATCAACATTGAAAATTCAGAAAAAGAACTACGAGGAAAGGCCTGCTTCTCCCTTTGTGTTTCCAGTGTTGGTGACTTTATCACACTAAAGCCACATCTTTAATTCACAGCTGACGTTTTATTTTGTCAAAACAGCCCCTGGGTTTAGAGTCATTATTTTATAGTCAAAATTTTATTCTCGCTGGGCAATTGTCAGAAAACTATTAGCTAGAAAGAATTCTTGTAAAAATTTGTTCACAAGAAAGAGCTGGGCTTCAAACTGAATGTAAATGAATAGTAAAATGAAATCCTTTGAAAAGAGGCAAAATGTCTTCAAAGTTTAAATGTTTTGGATTTTTAAAAATTAAAGATCAAGTTAAGTGTTTTTCATTTCCTCATAGAAGGCTAATACTGGCATACTTAAGGGAAAAAAAGGGATATTATGAAGTCCAGAAAAATTTCATGTTTAAAATCTTTTGTTGGTACACAATGGGGAAAGTAAATAATGTCACTGAATAATACATGTAAAAATGGTTGAAAAGGCAAAAATTTTGCTGTATGTATTTTGCCACAATTAGAAAAAAAACTTCTGTTAGGGAAAGGAGGGCAGAGGCAACAGTGAGCACAAGATCTGTCAAATTACACCCACTCTTCACTTATTGACATGGTTAGGTTCCAAAGACCAGGTCGTTATGTGAAAATCGGCGTTATGTGAACACAGAGGATGACTACGTCAGATCACAAAATGCAGGATGACTACATCATTACATAACTGCCAAATTACATCTTTACATAACTGCCAAACCACTGAGAATCACAGCCCAGCCAAGCTGACAAACAACCTTGACCATCACAGCCAGCGTTACTCTTGCCTCACACCTCAGGATTTAATACTGCCAGACATATGTCGTTAATGTACAAAATAGCTGGACAGTAGATTTTTCCTGTTGTTGTAAATGCGAAATGTCAGATAATGAGACAGCTGGTAAGTGAGGAGTGGGTGTACTGCTGTAAGAGCCTTCGCATCTATTTCATAAAGATATAAATTGTCTGTTGTAAAAGCAACATGACTTGAGGGCAGCATCTTCCGTGAATTAGGACACGTGACTTAGGATTGCAGCTCTTTTGCTGGAGGTTTCACAGGCAGTTAGTGGCTTACCCTTCACCTTTCTGCTCCTTGGTTCCTTTATTTTCACAACAGGGAACTACCTAATTTATGCTGTTTCAGTCAGGGTATTTTCTTCTTTGGTATTATGCTAGTAACTGGAATTCCAAAAGTAAATGGAACAGCATTTCCTCGATGATCATTATTCTGTGGTCAAACTCAAGAATCTGACTTCTAAAAATAGTTTGCTGTTTTAATATTTTTTTTGGTACAAATGAGATGGAAGCCTGTAACTTCATTTCAATAAACCCTGTCCCATAAGGGCCTGCTAAGAGCAGAAGAGAGCGGGCGCGCCAAGCAGGTTCTGCTTTGGTGGAGCAGGTTTGCCTCGGTACCAAGTGATACTTCAAAGGTGAAGGGAAAACCAGACAACAGCTATAAAACCACAGATGCCAAAGAGCGGCACACTTTACCCAGTTTCTCAACCAAATATAAACCAAACGACGAGGGGGACTTTTTTCGGGAATGGGGATGTTTAGGAGGATACTCCGCCCTCTAGCGCCTCCCAGCAGCGGACGGAGTCAGCCATGCTTTTACTCTAGCTCTGAGAACAAGAACCCCTGAGGCAGGGACAATGTCTTCCCTGACACTCTTCCAATAGTGCCAGGTGATATAACCGAGAGCCAGAGTTTTGTCTGGTAAATAATCTCCGCTAGCTAACTCCTGCAGAGAGCCGGCCAGCCAACGTGACTAAGACAGCCCGAGAGCTCTCTGATTTCCTAGTTTAAGAGACGATACCTGGATTCTCTTCCATGATGTTGAGAGCCTCAATTGCAGCAGCAGCTAACAGGGGAGGTAACGAAGCTGAGAAGCAGTAGCCCTGGCCGGAAAGTCTCTGAAAAGAAACAAAACAAGTTCACAACATCAACACACTTCTCTGTCTTTTTTGGGTCAGCATTCTGCAAGCAGTGAGTCCCCGTACCACCTACTAACCAGCGTGCACGAAGGGTGATGTGGAAAGATCCAGGCATGGGGAAAGTTACATGTGGAATAGAATCAAGAATTTTTTTGTTTTTTTTTTTAAAGGGAGATAATTTTTAAATATAAATATTTAGACTTTTATATTTAGAAGTTACATTTTGAGGCGACCAATGAAGCAGTTTCAGTTTATGGTCTTGTAATCCAAAGAAGCCTACCTGGTGGTCAATTACAAAAGACCTGCCACAGCAGAAGCCCCCGACAGAAGCAAGGGAGTTCTCCATGTTTGCGCTGATGAGATCGATATCATCAATCTGCCAGAAAAGGCGGACACAATGGTGGTTACTCCTCAGTAAAGAAGAAATGGTCATGTCAAGCCCAGAGACAAAACTCCAACACTGATCACGTTTACTGACATCTGGATTCAAACAGACTGCTTATGCAGACATCAAGGGCAAACCACAGAATCCATCGCTAAGGGGATGGCTGCTTCAAGACCTGTCTCCCGAAGTGTCTCTCTTTATGTTCTTTGTTTTTACCATTTTATCATGTGCTGACACTTACATTTGCACTGGAAGAGAAAAATTCAAAGGAGATAAAACCCAAAACTGTTTGCTGACAGGTTTTATTGAAAAGGAAACCACGCTGGTACCTAAGGGACAAAACGACTAATTTACTGGCTTCAAAACCACAAGACCACCAAAGTGACTGCCGCCGTCACCTCAGGAAGCAGAGGCCAGCGTGAGAACCCCCGAGGGTCATGGACTACAGCTACGCTGACGACCTGTGTAGACAGCAATCGCTCCGTGTGTTTAATGGGTCCGTGTTCTAAGCCATTTGCGAAGAAAGGCGTGACCTGTGTAGACAGCAATCGCTCCGTGTGTTTAATGGGTCCGTGTTCTAAGCCATTTGCGAAGAAAGGCGTGACCTGTGTAGACAGCAATCGCTCCGTGTGTTTAATGGGTCCGTGTTCTAAGCCGTTTAAGAAGAAAGGCGTGAACGCAGGTTACTGCGCGTCGCTTTGCGCCCTGTGTGTTCACACACACACACACTCAGACTTTCGTAAACGAAGGGCTGTATTAAAAATACTCACACGTACAACGTCAGAGTACTTCCTTGCTAAAAACAGTGGCCTAGCTGGCCTACTGCAGGGAAGGTAACTGAGATAAATAAAAATAAACTATCAAAATTTTAAGCACTTCACTCCTGCGTTTCAATTTACCTTCTTTGTATCATTTCAAAAATGAAATCGAGGTATCCAAACATCATGCCAATTGAATCTATGGCCAAACTGGACCAACTGGGCGCTGGATGAACCTGATGTGCCCTGGGGGCTCTGAGTTCCCACTACCTTCTCGGCTCCTCAGTGCTCCTCTGATCTGTGCCTTCTGCTCCAGTCCCCAGCACCGAGTCACATGCCAGGTGCCCAGGAGGCATCTGATGAATCCTCACTGATGGTCACGAGAATGACCGGCCAGATCCCAGCTGGTGGTGGGCTCTGCGTTCCAGAGACCCAACCCTTAAGGGCTCATGGATATTATCTTAGCGACAGATGCTGACAGCACTTCAAAAAATACAACAGTGACGTCATAGTGCCTTTTCCTTCTTTAAAATGTTTACGCCTTAAAAAAAATTGCTCTCTTGTACTGCTAAATGTGTTTGAACTAGATTTCCATTTACCTTAAATACCTCGATGCATTTAATTGCCAAACGTTCAGTTTGTCTTAGAGGAGTTTGCTTACATCTAACTTCGGGTGATATTCATTTGGCTCTGTTTTTCTGTAGAACCGATGGCAAGTAGGATGCAGATAATCTGTGGTGATTTTATATTTTGTGGTTCGACTTTGTAACACAGGCTGCAAAACTTTTATGTGCGTGTTTTGGAGAAAAAGCTTCCTTCACTCCACCACAGCACGGGGTGGTAGATGAAGACAAGCTGTCAGGACGGCCGACACCACGCTTCCCTCAGAGGCTCCGGGAGCACAGTCCGCACGGTGCTGCGGGCACTCTGCGATCACTTCCCTTCAGCAAAGGAAGACGTGTGTGACCCTGAGGGGCTTGGCTCAATCCCTGCCCCTGGCGTTTCTTAATAAATAAATATCAATCTCTCTCTCCCCCCCTCCCCAGTTGGCGCAAATGGTTAAACGCTGGACTACTAACCGAAAGGCCTGGCCATCTGCTTCTGAAAGGTCACATCCTTGAAAACCCTGTGGAGCAACTCTACTCTGTCACATGGGGTCACTGTGAGTTGAAATGAACTCGATGGTAGCCAACAACAACGTACATACATACCCGTGTATGTATGCCCATGTGTATGTACACGCACACCATCCGTGTATGTATGCCCATGT